>NC_052164.1:172759-354240 GCF_902713615.1 Scyliorhinus canicula
CCTTCAACGTTGACTCCGCCCACCACCCCCTTCAACGTTGACTCCGCCCACCACCCCCTTCAACGTTGACTCCGCCCACCCCCACCCCTTCAACGTTGACTCCGCCCACCCACCCCATCAAAGTTGACTCCGCCCACCCACCATCTTCAAAGTTGACTCCGCCCACCCACCCCCTTCAAAATTGACTCCGCCCACACCCCCCCTTCAAAGTTGACTCCGCCCACCCACCCCTTCAAAGTTGACTCCGCCCACCCACCCCCTTCAAAGTTGACTCCGCCCACCCACCCCCTTCAAAGTTGACTCCGCCCACCCACCCACCCCCGTCAAAGTTGACTCCGCCCACCCACCCACCCCCTTCAAAGTTGACTCCGCCCACCCACCCCCTTCAAAGTTGACTCCGCCCACCCACCCCCTACAAAGTTGACTCCGCCCACCCCCCCCTTCAAAGTTGACTCCGCCCACCCACCCCCTTCAAAGTTGACTCCGCCCACCCACCCCCTTCAAAGTTGACTCCGTCCACCCACCCCTTCAAAGTTACTCCGCCCACCCACCCACCCCCTTCAAAGTTGGCTCCGCCCACCCACCCACCCCCTTCAATGTTGGCTCCGCCCACCCACCCACCCCCTTCAAAGTTGGCTCCGCTCACCCACCACCCCCTTCAAAGTTGGCTCCACCCACCCCTTCAAAGTTGGCTCCGCCCACCCACCCACCCACCACCCCCTTCAAAGTTGGCTCCGCCCACCCACCCCACCCCCTTCAAAGTTGGCTCCGCCCACCCACCCACCCACCCCCTTCAAAGTTGGCTCCGCCCACCCACCCACCCACCCCCTTCAAAGTTGGACTCCGCCCCACCCACCCCCCTTCAAAGTTGGCTCCGCCCCCACCCACCCCCTTCAAAGTTGGCTCCGCCCACCCACCACCCCTTCAAAGTTGGACTCCGCCCACCACCCACCCCTTCAAAGTTGGCTCCGCCCACCCACCACCCCCTTCAAAGTTGGCTCCGCCCACCCACCCCCTTCAAAGTTGGCTCCGCCCACCCACCCACCCCCTTCAAAGTTGGCTCCGCCCACCCACCCACCCCCTTCAAAGTTGGCTCCGCCCACCCACCCACCCCCTTCAAAGTTGGCTCCGCCCACCCACCCACCCCCTTCAAAGTTGGCTCCGCCCACCCACCCACCCCCTTCAAAGTTGGCTCCGCCCACCCACCCCCCTTCAAAGTTGGCTCCGCCCACCCACCCACCCCCTTCAAAGTTGGCTCCGCCCACCCACCCACCCCCTTCAATGTTGGCTCCGCCCACCCACCCACCCCCTTCAAAGTTGGCTCCGCCCACCCACCCACCCCCTTCAAAGTTGGCTCCGCCCACCCACCCACCCCCTTCAAAGTTGGCTCCGCCCACCCACCCACCCCCTTCAAAGTTGGCTCCGCCCACCCACCCACCCCCTTCAAAGTTGGCTCCGCCCACCCACCCACCCCCTTCAAAGTTGGCTCCGCCCACCCACCCACCCCCTTCAAAGTTGGCTCCGCCCACCCACCCACCCCCTTCAAAGTTGGCTCCGCCCACCCACCCACCCCCTTCAAAGTTGGCTCCGCCCACCCACCCACCCCCTTCAAAGTTGGCTCCGCCCACCCACCCACCCCCTTCAAAGTTGGCTCCGCCCACCCACCCACCCCCTTCAAAGTTGGCTCCGCCCACCCACCCACCCCCTTCAAAGTTGGCTCCGCCCACCCACCCACCCACCCCCTTCAAAGTTGACTCCGCCCACCCACCCACCCCCTTCAAAGTTGGCTCCGCCCACCCACCCACCCCCTTCAAAGTTGACTCCGCCCACCCACCCACCCCCTTCAAAGTTGACTCCGCCCACCCACCCACCCACCCCCCTTCAAAGTTGACTCCGCCCACCCACCCACCCCCCCCTTCAAAGCTGACTCCGCCCACCCACCCACCCACCTTCCAAAGTTGACTCCGCCCACCCCCCACCCCTTCAAGTTGACTCCGCCCACCCCCCACCCCCTTCAAAGTGACTCCGCCCACCCACCCCCTTCAAAGTTGACTCCGCCCACAACCCCCTTCAAAGTTGACTCCGCCCACCCACCCCCTTCAAGTTGACTCCGCCACACCCACCCCCTTCAAAGTGACTCCGCCCCACCCACCCCCTTCAAAGTTGACTCCGCCCACCCACCCCCTTCAAAGTTGACCCCGCCCACCCACCCCCTTCAAAGTTGACTCCGCCCACCCACCCCCTTCAACGTTGACTCCGCCCACCCACCCCCTTCAACGTTGACTCCGCCCACCCACCCCCTTCAACGTTGACTCCGCCACCCCCCCCTTCAACGTTGACTCCGCCCACCCACCCCATCAAAGTTGACTCCGCCCACCCACCATCTTCAAAGTTGACTCCGCCCACCCACCCCCTTCAAAGTTGACTCCGCCCACCCCATTTCAATCTTGAGCTCGTCCCCTTGAAGCTGGTCTGCTTTTCGTGCGCATGCGCTGGAAAACGGCGCGAAATTTGGCTCCACCGGAAAACCGTCCGACCCCCCCCAGCCCGGCCATGAGCGGGCGCCGGGAAGGTGCGGGTAAGTCTGTCCGGATTAGGGGGTGTCCGGGTTTGGGTTCTGTCCGGTTTAGGGGTCTGTCCAGTTTAGGGGGTGTCCGGGTTTGGGGTCTGTCCGGGTTTGGGGTCTGTCCGGTTTTGGGGTCTGTCCGGATTAGGGGTCTGTCCAGTTTAGGGGTCTGTCTGGGTTGGGGCTGCCTGGTTTAGGGGGTGTCCGGTTTTGGGGTCTGTCCGGATTAGGGGGTGTCTGGGTTTGGGGTCTGTCCGGATTAGGGGTCTGTCCAGTTTAGGGGTCTGTCTGGGTTGGGGCTGCCTGGTTTAGGGGGTGTCCGGATTAGGGGTCTGTCCTGTTTAGGGGGTGTCCGGGTTTGGGGTCTGTCCGGATTAGGGGTCTGTCTGTGTTAGGGGTCTGTCTGGGTTGGGGCTGCCTGGTTTAGGGGGTGTCCGGGTTTGGGGTCTGTCCGGTTTAGGGGGTGTCCGGGTTTGGGGTCTGTCCGGTTTAGGGGGTGTCTGGGTTTGGGGTCTGTCCGGATTAGGGGTCTGTCCGGTTTAGGGGGTGTCCGGGTTTGGGGTCTGTCCGGTTTAGGGGGTGTCCGGGTTTGGGGTCTGTCCGGATTAGGGGTCTGTCTGGGTTGGGGCTGCCTGGTTTAGGGTCTGTCCGGGTTTGGGGTCTGTCCGGATTAGGGGTCTGTCCGGTTTAGGGGGTGTCCGGATTAGGGGTCTGTCCAGTTTAGGGGGTGTCCGGGTTTGGGGTCTGTCCGGTTTAGGGGGTGTCCGGGTTTGGGGTCTGTCCGGTTTAGGGGGTGTCCGGATTAGGGGTCTGTCCGGTTTAGGGGGTGTCCGGGTTTGGGGTCTGTCCGGTTTAGGGGGTGTCCGGGTTTGGGGTCTGTCCGGTTTAGGGGGTGTCCGGGTTTGGGGTCTGTCCGGTTTAGGGGGTATCCGGGTTTGGGGTCTGTCCAGTTTAGGGGTTGTCTGGGTTTGGGGTCTGTCCGGTTTAGGGGGTGTCTGGGTTTGGGGTCTGTCCGGTTTAGGGGGTGTCCGGGTTTGGGGTCTGTCCGGTTTAGGGGGTGTCCGGGTTTGGGGTCTGTCCGGTTTAGGGGGTGTCTGGGTTTGGGGTCTGATGTTTTTGCCGCGTTCCCACCCCAGGCCGGGTTTGACCAATCCGCGAATTCCTGACCAGAGAATTTTTTTGATCATTTTGTTATAAATAAAATCACTTTTAAAACTGTTGCAGGTTCATAAATTTAACAAAGTCTTTTTGGCAATCTGCTAAATTGCATTATTTTATTGTAAACTCTCAGCAACAATAAAGAATCCCAGACACTGGGACATGGAACTGGACCCGACCCTCATCCAATAACTAATTCAGTCCACAGACACGATCCACAAACTCTACAATGGGTCCTTTTCAAATTGGCAGGCAGTTACTAGTGGGGTACCACAGGGATCAGTGCTGGGACCCCAGCTATTCACAATATATATTAATGATTTAGATCAGGGAACAAAATATAACATCACAAAGTTTGCAGATGATACCAAGTTGCGTAGGAGTGCGAACTGTGACGAGGATGCAGGGATCCTACAGCATGATCTGGACAGGTTGGGCGAGTGGGCAAACCAATGGCAGATGCAGTATAATTTGGATAATTTGGAAGCAAAAACAGGAAGGCAGATTACTGCCTGAATGGTTGTAAATTTGGAGAGAGGGGTGTGCAGCAGGACCTGGGTGTCCTTGTGCACCAGTTGCTGATGGTAAACATGCAGGTGCAGCAGGCGGTAAAGAAGGCTAAAGGTATGTTGGCCTTTATTGCGAGAGGTTTCGAGTACAGAAGCAGGGATGTGTTGCTGCAATTATACAGGGCCTTGGTGACGCCACACCTAAAATATTGTACGCAGTTTTGGTCTCCTTTTCTGAGGAAGGATATTCTTGCTCTCGAAGGAATGCAGCTAAAGATTTACCAGACTGATTCCAGGGATCGTGGGACTGTAATATGAGGAAAGATTGACTAGGTTAGGATTGTTCTCGCTGGAGTTCAGAAGAATGAGGGAGGATCTCATGGAGACTTGTAAAATTCTAACAGGACTAGACAGGGTAGATGCAGGGAAGATGTTCCCAATGATGGGTGTGTCCAGAACCAGGGGTCACAGCCTGAGGATTCGGGGTAAACCATTTCGGACAGAGATGAGACATTTCTTCACCCAAAGAGTGGTGAGCCTGTGGAATTCATTACCACAGGAAGTAGTTGATGCTAAAACAATGAATATATTAAACAGGTGACTAGATATAGCATTGAGGAGAATGGTATCAAAGCCTACGGAGAGAAAGCAGGATTAGGCTATTGAGTTGGACGATCAGCCATGATCATGATAAATGGAGAGCAGGCTCGAAGGGCCGAAAGGCTTCCTCCTGCTCCTATCTTCTATGTATCTATGTACAATGTCTTTTTAAAAAAATAATTTTTCTTCAAATTTTTGCATAATATCAACAACAAAAAGACAGATTTTTTTTTTTACAAAGAACAGTCCCCCCCCCCCCGCGCATACACAGTGGAAGAGATAAACTAACACCCATCATTCCCCAAAACATCTGCCCTTCCCTTCAATAGACAGGACAGAACCCCCCCCCCCCTGTGTATACACAGAAGAGGAAATGAATTAATGCCCGACATTGGCACAGAACAACTATGCCCATCCCTTTAGTTCAAAACAACAAAACATCCCGCCCCCCCCCCCCCCCCCCCCCCCGGTTGCTGCTGCTGCTGGCCTGTTTCTATCGTTCTGCCAGGAAGTCCAGGAATGGCTGCCACCTCCTGAAAAACCCCTGCACTGATCCCGTTAGGGCAAATTTCACCTTCTCTAGCTTGAGAAACCCTGCCATGTCATTGACCCAGGCCTCCACGCTTGGGGGCCTTGCATCCTTCCACTGAAGAAGAATCCTCTGCCGGGCTACCAGGGACACAAAGGCCAGAACACCGGCCTCTTTCGCCTCCTGCACTCCCGGCTCCTCCGCAACCCCAAATACTGCGAGCCCCCAGCCTGGATTAACCCTGGATCCTACCACCCTCGACAACGTCCCTGCCACGCCCTTCCAAAATTCCCCCAATGCTGGACATGCCCAGAACATATGGGCATGATTTGCTGGGCTCCCAGAGCACCTAGTACACCTGTCCTCACTCCCAAAGAACCGGCTCATCCTTGTCCCAGTCATGTGAGCCCTGTGCAGCACCTGAAACTGTATGAGGCCAAGCCTCGCACAAGAAGAGGAGTTCATCCTCCCCATGGCGTCCGCCCACGTCCCCTCCTCAATCTCCTCACCGAGCTCCTCCTCCCATTTACCCTTCAACTCCTCAACCGAGGCCTCGTCCATCTCCTGCATCACTTGGTACGCCGCCGAGATCCTCCCCTCCCCAACCCACACCCCCGAGAGCACCCTGTCCTGGACCCCACGCGGCGGCAGCAGAGGGAACCCCGCCACCTGCCGCCTATGTACAATGTCCACAGACAGGAACCACAAACTCTACAATGTCCGCAGAGAGGAACCACGAACTCTACAATGTCCACTATCTGGAGGGGATGGTTTAGCACAGGGCTAAACAGCTGGCTTTTAAAGCAGACTAAGGCAGGCCAGCAGCACGGTTCAATTTCCGTACCAGCCTCCCCGAACAGGCGCCGGAATGTGGCTTTTCACAGTAACTTCATTGAAGCCTACTTCTGACAATAAGTGATTATTATTTCATATCTGCCTCTCCATCTCAGTCAACTGTGTAAGGTCGTTTTGGAAAAATATCAAACATTCAAACAGATTCTAACAGTTTGTGTAACAATATTAAGACTTAATTTTTTGTGTTTTGTTCAACTGCTGTAGTTTTAAAGTTGAGAATATTTAAATGTATACGAGTCACTTGGGATGTCGGAAAGATAAACTAGGGTTAGGGTTGTTTGGTCGACAAAGCCAATGTTTAGTGGTGATCCCTTCCATAATAATAATGGATTGAATACCTGCAGATACTGGGCTGGTAGGTCCTGCTCCATATGGTGCAGGTCCAGCAAGGTCAGATAGCACGCGGTCAGAACGGACCAGTTTGGCAGATTAAATGACATGATCCCTGCAGCTAAATCTATGATTTTAAGTGTTCTTTCTGCCTAAGGTGTGATATTGGCGAAACGGATAAAGACAGACATTTAGGATTGTATCATGGCGTTTACTAGAGCATTCCAGACAATGTTTGATGCAACCAGTGATGTTAGTGCCATGAGTATGAAATGGAAAGTGCAGCAGGAGGAGTTTGAAGTGTATACTTGACAGTCACGGTCTGTTCTTGGACAGGCCAACAGTGGCACAGAAAGTGGGGTGGTAATTGGCTGGATTGTATTTGTCCTGCATTTTGTGGACAGGGCAGGCAGTTTTCAACATTGTTGGGTAGACATCAGTGCTGTGGCTGTACTGGAACTACTCGGTTAGAAGTGTGGTTAGTTCTGGTGCAAGTACTGCAGAGATGTTGTTCAGACCCATCGCTTTTTTGTTGTATGCTGTTTCTTTTTCATCTGAAGTGAATCAAATTGGCTGAAGCCTGGCATCTGTAATGATGGGACAGGAGGAGGTGGCTAAGATGCATCACCCACTCTCTAACTCTGGGTGAAGGTGGTTGCAAACTTGTACTAAATATAGATTGTATCAGATGTCGAGCAAAAAATAATTGCAAATTGATATTGGGGAATATTCATGTGATTTATAATGAATCCAAATTGAGCATCTCACTTCTGATCCTATGAAGGTTAAAAAAATATTAATTGAGTGAGTTTTGTGATAGGGAATGAATTCATTTTTAAACATCAGGAAATTATAGCATTTTAATTGAAATTTTAAAAAATTTCTTTTTTAGCTGCGTCTGTTATTTTGAAGTATTTGAATGACCAGAATCGACCGTACAGTGCACAAGATGTTTTTGGAAATCTCCAGCGCGATTATGGTTTTGGAAAGACAGTAAGATTGTTTCAGTCTCTGTTAATTTAAAATAATGTGTCTAGATGAGACTCGAGAATTTCTGAGGAATAAAACTGCCCCTGGGGACTGCTCAAGCCAAAGACATGTCCTTTTGGCATGTCAGTTCTTTTGAAATGAGCATATGAGCTGAGCAGGGCCCACTGGTCTATCCAGTCTGCCTATAAAGCCTGTATCTTTTGTATTACGATGCATACATTCCCCACCCAAAGCCATGTAATGTGGAAGAAGCTAAATCCCTAGCCCAATTTGGGAAAAATAGAAACATTTCTATGCAACACATTTAGGAGTATAGAACTAGTTCAGTCGAATACCGTGGCCATGATTAATGTTATGGAATCTATTTACAGAGTTATTTTTTTTGTTTTAGCTGATCTCTGCCACAGCCAGAAATGGGCGGCACGGTGGTTAGCACTGTTGTTTCACAGTGCCAGGGACTCGGGTTCGATTCCTGGCTTGGGTCACTGTGCAGAGTCTGCACGTTCTCCGCGTGTTTGCGTGGGTTTCCTCCGGGTGCTCCAGTTTCCTCCCACAAGTCCCGCAAGACGTGCTTGTTAGGTGAATTGGACATTCTGATTTTATCTATTCTATTTCGTTGAAACAAACTGTTCCTGCAAACACAACCCCTCTTTACCATTTTATAAATTACAATCACTCCAATGTCTACATTTTGCTGAGTGTGGAACCCAAGTACTTCAAGCCTATCTTGGTTATTAAGGTGCCTTAGACTAGAAGATAATCTTGTAGCCCTCTTTTGCACCTTTTCCATTCCACCCACAATGTAAGAAGACTAAAACTGGACACATCTAAATTAATTCTCTCCCTCTCTGTGTCTCTCTCTTTCTACCTCGCTCTCTCTCTATCTCTCTCTTTAACTCTCTCTCTAACTCTCTCTCTTTCTATCTCTCTCTCTCTCTCTCCTCCGCCCACCCCATCGGCCAGACTTGAATCCATTATTGTTACCTTGGCTGATTACCCACTTTTGTTTCTCCAAAAGAACAGAGCTATGCCGTTTATATGCAACTCACCTTCCAAATAGGACAAATAGGTCATCGCACTCTGTGATGGGCTAATGCTGGTCAAACAAGGTTGTCCTGAATGGCAATGGATCTTGAGTAGATCATCCTGGCTGAACCAGGGCAGCCTGTGTATTCCCATTAATGAGGTTACATCTGAATGGGGCAAGGTGAGTCAGGCTGTGGGCGTATCCCTCTGACTGCTGCTAGCAGTCTTTTCCCTCAGTCTGTTTAACTTTTAAATTGCCTGCTACATCATTGACCCCATTTCTGGACCTATGTTCCTAATATCTCCCTGTCATGACACCTTGTCAATCTTTTCTGCACCCTTTCCAGTGCCTCTTATCCATTTCATAATATGGCACTCAGAACTACATGCAGTACTCTTTCTAAGTGTGGCCTAACCAATGCTCGATACAGGTTGAGCATAACCTCCCTACTTTACAATTCTACTCCTGCAGAAATAAAGCCCAGTTCTTTGTATGCACTTTTTGTGTCTTTGCTAACCTGTGACTTAACCTTTAGTAATTGTGTTTTTCATTGCAGATTCCTTTGTTTCTCTACCCCACTTAGACTCTCACCTTAGTAACAAGTGACTTCCCTATTCTTCCTATCAAAATGTACTACTTCACATTTATGTTGATCTTCATTTGCCCATGCTGCACATTTATTCATTTGTGGCAGTCCTCCTCAGTATTGACTACGCCCCTGCCAACCAATTTAAAGTCACTGCAAATTTAAAAGTTATATTTTTGATTCCAAAATCCAAGTCATTGATATAACTTGTGATACCAATGGTTCTAGCGCAGCTACCTGTGGAACACTGCTTCTCACCTTCTACTATTTCTGAATTACAACATTTTGCTCCCATTCTCTGCTTTCGAGCATATACACAGTTCATTCTGCCACGTATTCCCTGATTCCGTACTCTCTAACCGTATTCATTAACCTATTAAGGGCACATTATTGATGGCCTTTTGATAATCCAGATAAATTATCTGTATTTTGTCTATGTTCTGTTACCACCTCAAAAAATGTAAATTTGATCAGGCAAAATTCTTCCTTTTGAAATGTATCTTGTCTATTCATTATGATATTATTTTATAGACCTTCTTCTTTTCCCTCCTTTAGTGGGGATTCCTTTCTTTTTCTTACTGCTGATGTAAAGCCAAAGGTTTGTTCTTTTTAGTGAAAGATATTTTCCTCCAATCTATTGAACATTGTTTTAAATGTTTTCAGTTTCTGTACCCTTTAAAAAGCTGCTTGAAAGTCTGGGTAGGCCATATGTACTGAGCTTTCCTTAATCAATATCTTGGTGACTTTTTAAAAACAATGCAATCAATTCAGCACACATCTCAAAATTGTTACTACTCAGAACATTTGGCCTATTGTGTCTGCACCGGCTCTCTGAATGAGCAACTTACCTAGAGTGTTATGGGAGAGGTGTTTTCAGAACCCCAAAATGTATCATGGAGTTCAACCAACCCCCCCCCCCCTTTAATGGATTGTTAGCTTTTGAAGCACACGGCTTGTTCCCCAGGTGTGGTATTACAATTATGGATACGTGGTTTTTAAAACAAAACAATGTTTATTCCATGAACTCAAATTAACCATTTAAATAAACATTGGATCTCTTAACACCCCTTACTTCAAAGATAACCCCAAAAGATTACAACACTAAATAATCCTTCAAACCGTTCTTTTAAATCCAAAGACATCACCTTCAAAAACAGTTGTGAGGTTACATTCAATATATTTATAGTCTTTGGATTTGCAGACATCCACAGACCACCTCTGTGTTTTCTTCCTGCAGCTCTCAGCAAAACACAGACACTCCCAGCTTTTTCCTCAAACTGAAACTAAAAACATCAAAATGGCAGAGCTGAGGCCCAGCTCCACCCACCCACTCTGACATCACTGCATTTCTTAAAGGTACATTGCTTAAACATCCATTTCTTAAAGGCACTCTCACATGACAAGAGTTCTTCCCCACCTTCTTCCTGGAACTCTGCACATTCTTCCATTCCAGATACATTCTAAATCCCTTTTGAATGTTCGATTAAATTTACAATTAAAAAGGTTTGTATTCTGGATGATGTGTTTTAATTGAAACTATAGGAATTGAAAGGCATTTTATGTGTGTGTATATTATATATTAGTCATTTAGTGAATATTGCTTAAAAAAAGGATTTTTTTTCCCAAAGCTCCTTGCACTCGACATTTGTAAGAATACAATGCAAGGGAATTAACAAAGGGGGGGTGTTTTCTAGAGCTGTTGGGGAGGGTTTAAACTAATGTGGCAGGGGGATGGGAACCGATGCAGGAAGTTGGAAGGTAGTAAAACAGGGACAGAAGCAAAAGGAAGTAAGGGGAAAAGTGCAAGGCAGAGAAGACATAGTCAAAAATCTAAAAGGGCGACAGTACAAGGTACAGTGACTGAGGGGAGCTCAGTGAATAGGCCCAGTAATAACAAAAGGAATAAAACTGGAGATGTTAAGATTCAAAACAGAGGTAAAAAAACCAACATAAGTGTACCTTACCTGAATGCTCGTAGTATTCGGAATAAAGTAAATGAGTTGATGGCACAAATCATCGTAAATGACTATGATTTAGTGGCCATTACTGAAACATGGTTAAAGGATGGTCACGACTGGGAGTTAAATATCCGAGGGTATCAAACTATTCGGAAGGACAGAGTGGATGGTAAGGGAGGTGGTGTTGCTCTGTTATTTAAGGATGACATCCGGGCAATAGTAAGAGATGACATCGGTGCTATGGAGGATAAGGTTGAATCCATTTGGGTGGAAATCAGGAATAGTAAGGCGCAAAAGTCACTGATAGGAGTAGTCTATCGGCCACCAAATAGTAACGATATGGTGGGGCAGGCAATAAACAAAGAAATAACTGATGCATGTAGAAATGGTACAGCAGTTATCATGGGGGATTTTAATCTACATAGAACATAGAACAGTACAGCACAGAACAGGGCCTTCGGCCCTCAATGTTGTGCCGAGCCATGATCACCCTACTCAAACCCACGTATCCACCCTATACCCGTAACCCAACAACACCCCCCTTAACCTTACTTTCATTAGGACACTACGGGCAATTTAGCATGGCCAATCCACCTAACCCGCACATCTTTGGACTGTGGGAGGAAACCGGAGCACCCGGAGGAAACCCACGCACACAGGGGGAGGACGTGCAGACTCCACACAGATAGTGACCCAGCCGGGAATCGAACCTGGGACCCTGGAGCTGTGAAGCATTTATGCTAACCACCATGCTACCCTGCTGCCCCAAATGTTGATTGGTTTAACCAGGTCGGTCAAGGCAACCTTGAGGAGGAGTTTATAGAATGTATCCGCGATAGTTTCCTAGAACAGTATGTAATGGAACCTACGAGGGAACAAGCGGTCCTAGATCTTGTCCTGTGTAATGAGACAGGATTGATTCATGATCTCATAGTTAGGGATCCTCTCGGAAGGAGCGATCACAATATGGTGGAATTTAAAATACAGATGGAGGGTGAGAAAGTAAAATCAAATACTAGTGTTTTGTGTTTAAACAAAGGAGATTACAAGGGGATGAGAGAAGAACTAGCTAAGGTAGACTGGGAGCTAAGACTTTATGGTGGAACAGTTGAGGAACAGTGGAGAACCTTCCAAGAGATTTTTCACAGTGCTCAGCAAAGGTTTATACCAACAAAAAGGAAGGACGGAAGAAAGAAGGAAAATCGACCGTGGATATCTAAGGAAATAGGGGAGAGTATCAAATTGAAGGAAAAAGCATATAAAGTGGCAAAGATTGCTGGGAGATTAGAGGACTGGGAAATCTTCAGGGGGCAACAGAAAGCTACTAAAAAAGCTATAAAGAAGAGTAAGATAGAGTATGAGAGTAAACGTGCTCAGAATATAAAAACAGACAGTAAAAGTTTTTACAATATATAAGACAAAAAAGAGTGGCTAAGGTAAATATTGGTCCTTTAGAGGATGAGAAGGGAGCTTTAATAATGGGAAATGAGGAAATGGCTGAGGAACTGAACAGGTTTTTTGGGTCGGTCTTCACAGTGGAAGACACAAATAACATGCCAGCGACTGATAGAAATGAGGCTATGACAGGTGAGGACCTTGAGAGGATTGTTATCACTAAGGAGGTAGTGATGGGCAAGCTAATGGGGCTAAAGGTAGACAAGTCTCCTGGCCCTGATGGAATGCATCCCAGAGTGCTAAAAGAGATGGCTAGGGAAATTGCAGATGCACTAGTGATAATTTACCGAAATTCACTAGACTCTGGGGTGGTCCCGGTGGATTGGAAATTAGCAAACGTGACACCACTGTTTAAAAAAGGAGGTAGGCAGAAAGCAGGAAATTATAGGCCAGTGAGCTTAACTTCGGTAGTAGGGAAGATGCTGGAATCTATCACCAAGGAAGAAATTGCGAGGCATCTGGATAGAAATTGTCCCATTGGGCAGACGCAGCATGGGTTCGTAAAGGGCAGGTCGTGCCTAACTAATTTAGTGGAATTTTTTGAGGACATTACCAGTGCAGTAGATAACGGGGAGCCGATGGATGTGGTATATCTGGATTTCCAGAAAGCCTTTGACAAGGTGCCACACAAAAGGTTGCTGCATAAGATAAAGATGCATGGCATTAAGGGTAAAGTAGTAGCATGGATAGAGGATTGGTTAATTAATAGAAAGCAAAGAGTTGGGATAAATGGGTGTTTCTCTGGTTGGCAATCAGTAGCTAGTGGTGTCCCTCAGGGATCCGTGTTGGGCCCACAATTGTTCACAATTTACATGGATGATTTGGAGTTGGGGACCAAGGGCAATGTGTCCAAGTTTGCGGATGACACTAAGATGAGTGGTAAAGCGAGAAGTGCAGAGGATACTGGAAGTCTGCAGAGGGATTTGGATAGGTTAAGTGAATGGGCTAGGGTCTGGCAGATAGAATACAATGTTGACAAATGTGAGGTTATCCATTTTGGTAGGAATAACAGCAAACGGGATTATTATTTAAACGATAAAATATTAAAGCATGCCGCTGTTCAGAGAGACTTGGGTGTGCAAGTGCATGAGTCACAGAAGGTTGGTTTACAAGTGCAACAGGTGATTAAGAAGGCAAATGGAATTTTGTCCTTCATTGCTAGAGGGATGGAGTTTAAGACTAGGGAGGTTATGTTGCAATTGTATAAGGTGTTAGTGCGGCCACACCTGGAGTATTGTGTTCAGTTTTGGTTTCCTTACTTGAGAAAGGACGTACTGGCGCTGGAGGGTGTGCAGAGGAGATTCACTAGGTTAATCCCAGAGCTGAAGGGGTTGGATTATGAGGAGAGGTTGAGTAGACTGGGACTGTACTCGTTGGAATTTAGAAGGATGAGGGGGGATCTTATAGAAACATTTAAAATTATGAAGGGAATAGATAGGATAGATGCGGGCAGGTTGTTTCCACTGGCGGGTGACAGCAGAACTAGGAGACATAGCCTCAAAATAAGGGGAAGTAGATTTAGGACTGAGTTTAGGAGGAACTTCTTCACCCAAAGGGTTGTGAATCTATGGAATTCCTTGCCCAGTGAAGCAGTTGAGGCTCCTTCATTACATGTTTTTAAGGTAAAGATAGATAATTTTTTGAAGAATAAAGGGATTAAGGGTTATGGTGTTCGGGCCGGAAAGTGGAGCTGAGTCCACAAAAGATCAGCCATGATCTAATTGAATGGCGGAGCAGGCTCGAGGGGCCAGATGGCCTACTCCTGCTCCTAGTTCTTATGTTCTTATGTATACTGTTTGAGAAGAGAGTCCAATTGGTTGGCAAGTGGACTCTGATTGGTGGAGGCATTGCCATGGAGAAAGCATCATTTACTGGTGACTGACAGTTAACTTCCAAGTATTGTTTTAAATTTAAACCAGGCAGCTTGACTGGAAATGAGGAATGATGATTTCTCAGAGGAATGAACCAGGCTGTCCTTGTTTTGTTTCGCTGAAACAGGGACAATAGGTTATATGTTCTTTCTATTTGCGAACAGAGGGGCCTGTGTATTAATGTATGTAGTTTCCAGTACATGCATATGTGTTACAGTGTGAACACCCTGTAAATCGTAAAATTGATTGTCAGCATAGTTCTTCGCACATGGAGGAGTGTTTAGCAAATGTTGCTCTGCTGCTGAATCACATTTAATGCTGGACACTGTGGTTTGAGTTTTGCAAGCACTGGCTGATAGGGCATAGTATGTGGCCCAATGCTGTCAGATCTGAAGTGGGAAGTGACTCTGAAAGATCACTCAAAGCGATATATCTTTGTCATGGTTTCAATATGTTTATTGTTTGGTGATAATTTTACATAGCCGGTCAAACCTCACCTGTAACTCCTTCCTCTTTTCCAATTTCGCTGGATCCCCGTCTTCTTCATACCTCCTGTCTACCTCCAGCATCTCATCTATTATCCTTTGACGCTCCACCCTCTCCTCCTTATTCACCTTTGCCTTAATCGAGATCATCTCCCCCTCACCACTGCCTTTAGAGCTTCCCAAACCACCGCCTGCGAAACTTCCCCCGTACAATTGAACCCCACTTATTCCTTGATTACTTTCCCAATCTTATCACAGAACCCTCGGTTCTCCAACAGCCCCACATCTAATCTCCACCCCGGCCTCTACACTGACCCCCCTCTCCAACACTATATCCACCCAATGCGGTGCATAATCCTATCTCGCAATTGCCGAATATTCCGACCCCTTAACCCAAGCCGATAGCGTCTTCCCCACCACAAAAAAGTCAATCCGTGAATAAACCTTATGGACCGAGGAGAAAAAAAAGAGTACTCCCGCTCCCCCGGGTGCAGAAACCTCCAAGGATCCACCCCTCCCATTTCCGCCATTAGTTCAGCCAATGCCTTCGCCCCCCCCTGATGGGTCAAGTGAGCGTGGCCGTGACCTATCCAATCTCAGCTCCTGCACCAAGTTCCAGTCTCCACCCACTATCAATTCGTGTGAATCCAAGTCGGCGATGGCCCCACACACCTTCTTCACAGTTGGGACCATACACGCTTACCAGCGCCACCAGCTTCTCCTCCAATGCCCCTGTCACTATCACATACTTGCCTCCCTGGTCTGCAACCACTTTCTGCATCTGGAACTGTACGCTTTGGCTAACTAGTACTGCTATCCCTCAAGCCTTTCTGTCAAATCCCGAATGAAATACCTGGCTGACCCAGCCCTTCCATTTTTAAAAATAAATTTAACGTCCCCAATTCATTTTTCCAATTAAGGGGCAATTTAGAGTGGCCAATCCACTACCCTGCACATCTTTTTCTGGGTTGTGGGAACGAAACCCACACAAACATGGGGAGAATGTGCAAACTCCACACAGTGACCCAGAGCTGGGATTGAACCTGGGACCTCAGCGGCGTGAGACTGCAGAGCTACACACTGCGCCACCGTGCTGCCCGACCCAGCCCTTCCTAAACCTTACCTGGTTCTTCACCCTGTAGTGAGTCCCTCCCGCCCAGTCCCAGGAAAGCAATCAAACCCAAACATCTCAATAAAGTAACATAAAACCGTTGCAACAAAGAATTAACATTTAACCTCTATAACAGTGTGAAGTAAATAAATATCAATGTAGGTCAAAAGACACAACATTTAGGTCACTATCCGTGTGAAATTTGCACATTCTCCCCATGTCTGTGTAGTTTCGCCCCCCCCAACCCAAAGATGTGCAGGCTAGGTGGATTGGCCATGCTAAATGGCCCCTTAATTGGGGAAAAAAAATAATTGGGTACTCCTAAAATAGAAAAAAACATAACATTTATACACTCACCCAACTCCCCATTCACAGTCCACAGCCCCTCTTCAGTTCCAGCCTTCACTTCTGTCCCAAGACTTCTGCCTCCTCAAAGAAGAAATCTCTGGCATTGTAGGGCATCTTCAACTTTGCTGGACACACCACACCAGATCGCACCCCGCTGTTGTATAATGCAGTATTCACTCGGCCGAAAGCTGCTCGCCTCTTTACCAGCGCCACCGTCAAATCCTGGGATATGTGAACTCCAGCACCAGCCCACTGCACCTCCCGCTTCTGCTTCGCCCAGTTCAACACCACCTCCTTCATCTGGTACTTGTGGAAGCAGATGATCACTGCCCTTGGCGGCTCATTTAACTTTGGCTTCGGCCTCAGTAACCGATGGGCTCGGTCCAGTTCATACCGGGAGGCTCCTCACCCTCCCCCATCAGTTACGCCAACATCTTGGTGAAGTACTTCGTCAGCCTTGAGCCCTCCACCCCCTCAGGCAAGCCCACAATCCTCACATTTTGCCACCTTGAGCGGTTCTCCAGGCCCCCCCAGGTTTGCTCGAAGCCCCTTATTGACGCCGACCACCCTCCAAAGCTCATCCCGCATCGAGGTGAACTGTGCTGCGACATTGCCTCCTCCATTCCCTTCATCCTCTCGCCCGGTTCCCTCACCTCGACCGATGTCTTCGCCACAGCTACTCTCACCGGGGCAATTGCCTCTTCCACCAACGTCTCCAAAGCCACCGCCATCTCCTTCACCCTGTAGTGAGTCCCTCCCGCCCAGTCCCAGGCTTCGCAAACTGCTTCTCCAGCTCCACGGGCATCACCTCAGTCACCCTCTCTGCTGTGAGCAGTACGGCCCCACCTGGCAGCCGAGCCTCCACCATCTTGCGAGCTCCCTGGCTGGCCCGCTCACTCGACGGTGAACACTCACTCCCTCCCTTCTTCACAGCTGTTTTTCTTAATCCTTTTGACATCTTTACCTTCCTTGTATCTTCGTACATTCAATCATTTGCAAATTGTCCCCAGGACTGGACTTTAAAACTCCTAAAAACACACCTCGAGCAGGAGCCAGCCAGCATGCGGCTTCCCCTCTATATGCCTCCACCGGAAGTCCCTCACTCAGGTACTTGATATGGTAATAAAGAAGGAGCTGTGCATTGATTTTAGTAACCTATGAAGTATGGGAATTAGAAGTGAATAGATGAAATACCTTCTGTTTGTCTGGATGAGTGCAGACCCGACAGAACTCCAGCTTGATGCCATCCAGGGCAAGGTGCCCAGATTGATTGGCACCCATCCACTACCTTAAACATTCACTCTCTCCACCAGAAACTCCGCAGCAGCCATGTGTACCAGCTACAAGGATACCTTGACAGCACCTTCCAGACCCACAACCGCTACCATCTAGAATGATGAGAGCAACAGATGCATGGGAACTCTACCAGATGCACATTCCCTCCAAGTCACACAACATCCTATTTGGAAATATATCGCCATTCTCCACTGTTCGGTTAAAATCTTGGAACACGCTTCCTAACAGCACTGAGGGTGTACTTACACCATACAACCTGCAGAGCTCTAGAAGGCGGCTCCCCATCACCTTCTTAAGGGTAATTAGAGATGGACAATAAATTCTGGCCTAGCCAGTGATTCCCACATCCTGTGAACAAATATTGGTTTGATTTTCAGTTAGTATCAGCAGCCTCCTGGGTTCTTGCAGCCCTGAGTACTGGTGGCATGTTCTGATACCTACTTTGTGATTTCAGTTTTGTCCATCTATGATAGAACCATTTGCTGTTTGTTTGAGGCATTGACATCAGCATAGAATCCCTACAGTGCAGAAGGAGGCCATTCAGCCCATTGAGTCTGCACCAACCCTTTGAATAAGCACTCTACCCATGTCCACCCCACCCTATCCCCAAAAATGGTAAGCTAACCACATCCCTGGACACTAAGGAGCAATTTAGCACGGCCAATCTACCTAACCTGCATATCTTTGGACAGTGGGAGGAAACCGGAGCACCAGGAGGAAACCCACGCAGACACAGAGAGAACGTGCAACCTCCACGCAGACAGCCACCCAAGGCCAGAATTGAACCCGGGTCCCTGGCACTGTGAGGGAGCAGTACGTGCCACAGTGCCGGATTGAAACAGTTCTTGTTAAGTCTTTGCTGTAGCTGTTTTTTTCATCACATAATTTTTGTTGCAGGCTGCAGTGAAAGCTCTTGAGCAACTTACTCAAGATGGTAAAATAAAAGAAAAGGTGTACGGGAAGCAGAAAATCTACTTTGCTGATCAGGTGAGAAACTGAACTTTTTTGACTTCAGCTGCTAAGTTTTGCTGGTGGGATATTTAATTGCATGTCTATGATTGTTCGTGTTTCAGTGCCTCTTTCAACAGATTTTGATAGGTTGGTCCTAACCAGAACTTCCAAAGTGCAAAACAGGGACAAGAGATTGGATGAAAACCAGTACCAACTAAATTAGTTTTCAAAGTAAACTAGGGTAGGGCGGCACGATGCACAGTGGTTAGCACTGCTGCCTCATGGCGCTGAGGACCTGGGTTCAATCCTGGCCCTGGGTCACTGCGCGTGTGGAGTTTGCGCGTTCTCCCCCTGTTTGTGTGGGTCTCATCCCCACAACTCAAAAGATGTGCAGGGTAGGTGATTGGCCACGCTAAATTGCCCCTCAATTGGAAACAAATTGAATTGGATACTCTAAATTTATTTTAAAAGAGTAAATTCGGGCCCTAAATCTAAATGAAGAAACTAAAAAGCTATATGGGGTGAGTTGATTGTGATAGATTGGGTTACTTCATTAAAGATATAGAGTCATCGATGTTTACAGCTTGGAAACAGCCCCTTCGGCCTAACTTGTCCATGGCGCCCAGTTCTATCACGGAAGCTGGTCCCACTTGCCCGCATTTGGCCCATAGCCCTCTATACCCACTGTCTAACTGTTTTTTAAAGGAAAAAATTGTGCCCGCTTCTGCCACTGCCTCTGGCAGCACGTTACAGACCCTCACCGCCCTCTATGTGAAAAAGTTTCTCCTCTGGTCTCTTGTATCTCTCCCCTTTCACCTTAAACCTGTGCCCTCTAGTTCTAGACTCCTCTACCTTTGGGGAAAATATGTTGACTATCCAGCTTATCTATGCCCCTCACTATTTTATAGACCTCTATAAGATCACCCCTGAGCCACCTACGCTCCAGGGAAAAAAGTCCCAGCCTATCCTTATAACTCAGACCATCAAGTCCTGGTACCATCCTCGTAAATCTCTCTTGCACTCTTCCTAGTTTAACAATATCCTTCCTATAATAGGGTGACCAGAACTGAACACTGTATTCCATGTGTGGTTTGACTAACGTCTTGTACAACTTCAACAAGATGTCCCAACTCCTGTATTCAATATTCTGGCCAATAAAATCTAGCATTCTTCATCACCCTGTCCACCTGTGACTCCACCTTCAAGGAACTATGAACCAGTACCCTTAGATCTCTTTGTTCTGTAGCTCTCCCCAACTCCCTACCATAGGTCCTGCCCTGATTTGATCGAGCAAAATGCATCACCTCACATTTCTCCAAATTAAACTCCATCTGCCATTCATCGGCCCACTGGCCCAATTGATCAAGATCCTGTTGCAATCTTGTATAACCTTCTTCACTGTCCACTATGCCAGTGTTCTTCAAACTTTTTTTCCGGGGACCCATTTTTGCCAACCTTCGGGACCCAACGCGGCCGACCTGAGTGACCCAGCATTTTCCCTTACCTTGTTTGCTGCTGATAAAAATGGAGGAAATGGCTTTGGGTTCCATTGGCCCTCGTACACACTCCTCCAATGGAACCTGTTGGATGAAGATGAAACCTTCTGGTGTTGGAAAGTATGGAGTCTCCATCTGTCCAAAGTTCTGCATTTTTTTCCTGTAAAATTTTATCAAATAAAACCCCCCCCCGAACTTGTAAAAAAAACATTTAAAAAAATAAATGAAAAAAATAAAAATAAAATGAATGAAACCCTCCCGAACTTGTAAAAAAATTAAAATGAATAAAATAAATGAAAAAATAAAAATTAAATGAATAAAATAAATGAAAAAATAAAATAAATGAAAAAATAAAAATTAAATGCATAAAATAAATGAATAAACCCCCCCCCCGAACTTGAAACAAAAAGCTGCAACCGTTAAAAAAAAAAAATAGCGGGAGCACTGCGCATGTGCGCCCGATCATCGGCGCGCATGCGCAATAGAACATAGAACAGTACAGCACAGAACAGGCCCTTCGGCCCTCAATGTTGTGCCGAGCAATGATCACCCCACTTAAACCCACGTAACCCGTATACCCGTAACCCAACAATCCCCCCATTAACCTTACACTACGGGCAATTTAGCATGGCCAATCCACCTAACCCACACATCTTTGGACTGTGGGAGGAAACTGGAGCACCCGGAGGAAACCTACGCACACACGGGGAGGACGTGCCGACTCCACACAGACAGTGACCCAGCCGGGAATCGAACCTGGGACCCTGGAGCTGTGAAGCATTGATGCTAACCACCATGCTACCGTGAGGCCCCAATTGGAAATGTGGCCAAATTTTTTTTACATGTTCATGGCCATTTTAAAGGCCGCTTGCAGCCGGCGTTATTAAAAGCTGGCTGCTGTGCAGCGATTTGCGCGATCGGGAGCGCCACGAAGTACGGCTCCGCGACCCTCCCGACATCCGCCCGCGACCCACCTGAGGGTCGTGCCCCTGAATTTGAAGAACACTGCACTATGCCACCAATCTTGGTGTCATCTGCAAACTTACTAACCATGCCTCCTACATTCTCATCCAAATCATTAATATATATAACAAATAACAGTGGATCCAGTGCCGATCCCTGAGGCATACCGTTGGTCACAGGCCTCCAGTTTGAAAAACAACTCTCCACAACCACCCTTTGGCTTTGGTTGCCAAGCCAATTTTATATCCAATTGGCTACTTCACCCTGGATTCTGTGAGATTTAACCCTTTGCAGCAACCTACCATGTGGTACCTTGTCAAAGGCCTGGCTAAAGTCCAAGTAGACGACGTCGACTGCATTGCCCTCATCTACCTTCTTGGTTACCCCTTCAAAAAACTCAATCAAATTGGTGAGACATGACTTTCCCCTTACAAAGCCATGCTGATTTTCCCCAATTAGCCCTTGCCTGTCTAAATGCCTGTAGATCCTGTCTCTCATAATGCCTTCTAACAATTTACCCTGTACAGAAGTAAGGCTTAGCCGGTGTGTGGTTCCCAGGCTTATTCCTACAGCCCTTCTTAAACAAGGGCACAACATTTGCTACCCTCCAATCTTCAGGTACCTCTCCTGTGGCTGTAGATGATTGAAATATCTCAGCTAGGGGGCTGGCAATTTCCTCCCTAGCTTCCCACAATCTCCTGGAATACATTTCATCAGGTCCCGGGGATTTATCTATCTTGATGAGCTTTAATACCCCCAGCACCATTTGAACTTCATTTCAACCTCGTGTGAAGCCTACTTGTGACAATAAGCGATTTTCATTTAATTCATTTCAAATTTTCGTTTCATTTAATTTTCATTTAATTTCATTTCTCTGTATAATGTACATTCCTCAAGACATCACTTTTTTGTCCCCAATTTCCCTAACATTCATGCCTTTCTCAACAGTAAATACTGAAGAGAAATATTAATTTAGGACCTGTCCATCCCTTGTGGATCTGCACATAGATGACCTTGTTTATCCTTAAGAGGCCCTACCCACTCCCTAGTCACCCGTTTACCCTTATGTATCTGTAAAAGCTCTTTGGATTTTCCTTTGCCTTATTTGCCAAGACAATCTCATGTCCCCTTTTTGCCCTCCTGATTTCTCCCTTAACTCTACTCCGACAAGCCCTATACTCTTTAAAAGATCCACTTGATCCCAGCTGCTTATGCATGTCATATGCCAACGGCAGCACGGTGCCGCAGTGGTTAGCATTGCTGCTTCACGGCGCTGAGGTCCCAGGTTCGATCCTGGCATGGGTCACTGTCCATGTGGAGTTTGCACGTTCTCCCTGTGTTTGCGTGGGTTTCCCCCCCACAACCCAAAGATGTGCAGGCTAGGTCGATTGGCCACCCTAAATTTGACCTTAATTGGAAAAATGAATTGGGTACTCTAAGTTTTTAAAAAAAAATGCATGTCATTTGCCTCATTCCTCCTTTTGACCATGGCCTCAATATCCCGAGTCATCCAGGGTTCCCTCCTTCTACCAGCCTTATCCTTCACTCTTAAGAGGAATGTGCTCACCCTGAACCCTAGTTAACAACTTTTTGAAAGATTCCCACTTACTAGCTGCCCCTTGCCTCAAATAGGTACCCCCAATCAACTTTTGAAAGTTTCCGCCTAATACCCTCAAAATTGGCCTTGCCCCAATTTAGAATTTTAACTTTTGGGCCAGAACTATCATTCTCCATAGCTATCTTAAAACTAATGGAATTATCGTCACTGGTCCGAAAGTGATCCCTCACTAACACTTCCGTCAACTGCCCTTCCTTATTCCTCAAGAGGAGGCCATGTTTTGCGCCCTCTCTAGTCGGGCCATCCACATATTGAATGAGGAATTCTTCCTGAATACACTCGACAAATTTCTCTCCATCCAAACCCCCTAGTGCTATGGCTGTCCCAGTTAACGTTGGGAAAGTTAAAGTCCCCAACTATCAACACCCTATTTTTCCGGCTATCTGTAATCTCTTTACATATTTGCTCCTCAATATCCCGCTGACTATTTGGGGGCCTATAGTACAGTCCTATCAAAGTGATCTCAGCCTTCTTGTTTTTCAGTTCTACCCATATAGACTCAGTGGGCGAACCCTTGGATATATCCTCTCTCTGTACTGCCGTGATACTGTCCCTAATCAGAAATGCAAATTCCCTCCTCTCCTAATCCCTGGTCTATCTTTCCTGTAGCATCTGTACCCTGGAACATTGAGCTGCCAGGCCTTCCCCTTTAGCCAAGTTTCAGTAATAGCTATAATATCCCAGTCCCATGTACCTATCCATGCCCTGGGTTAATCTGCCTTGCCTGTTAGGCCTCTTGCATTGAAATGAATGCAGTTCATTCTGTTTCTCTGTCTTCCACTTTTCTCCTGTTGCACGTTTTGCTATGGGTGCAAAACGCGTTTATTGGAGTGTATTAACTTGCCTCTGTTAAAGGCCGTGTGCTTAACACTACTAGGCTCTGTATATGTATTTTTTAGCTCAGGAGTCGCCAGATGCCGTATAGACACCTCACAAATATTCCAAGGTCAGGTTCAAAGTAATAAAACGATACACCGATTAGTAAGTTCCAAACGATCAATATTTATTATACAATTATAATAAATACGCATGCACACACTAAGGGACTAAGCTATGACTAAACTAAGCAATCAGAATACTTAACTACACAGGAACAGGCAAGGTCAGGGAGCGAGGCCTTCGTCCCGGTCTTGGTCTGCAACCTTCAGAAAGCGTGCTGGTCACTGGGGGTCTAGCGGGCTTGGTTCGTGTAGCGAGCATCGTATTGGCACTTACGGTTCGGCGGCTGGTGCTCAACGGCTGGAGTCAGGATACACGTTCAAGGTCTTGGTCAAAGCCGGAGCACGAAACAACAGACAGGACCATGTGTGGGGGTTTACTTTTATAGGGGTCCCCAATGTCCTTGCCTTTTCCTGGGCGGGCTTTACCTTCAGGTATCGATTGGATCGCTTCCAATCGATATCTTTTGAATTCCTCCAATGTGAGGGTCTTTCTCGATGGTGGGGGCGGTTTCTATAGTGGATACTTCTGGTGCCGCTCTGTCTGGACATCCACTCAAGTATCTTATTCAAACCCAAATGTTGCCATTGTGTGTGCCTAGATCTGGACTGCCTCATTAGTATGTAAAACGTTCTGCCATTATCACCTTTGGTTTGAGATCTTCCACCTGGCCAGAAACTGGTTTTGCTGCTTGCAAAATGCTAATGAGTGTTTGCAGGCTGCTTGCCTTGGCTAAACTGTTTTTCCCTGCAGTCTTAGTGATTCTCCATTTTGTTTAGTTCAGTGTCCATTTTAGGTGGCTACAGTGGCTACACTCCTTACTGACTTTTGTTTCTATCCTTTGTTTACTACCCTCCGACTTCATGCATTGGTTCCCATCCCCCTGCCACATTAGTTTGAACCCTCCCCAACAGCACGAGCAAACAACCCCCCTAGGATATTCAGGTTCCAGTCCTGCCCAAGTGTACACCGTCCGATTTGTAATGGTCCTCCCTCTCCCAGAACCAGTTCCAATCTGCCAAAAATCTGAATTTCTCCCTCCTGCACCATCTCTCAAGGCACTCATTCATCCTGTCTATCCTGTCATTCCTACTCTGACTAGCACGTGGCTCTGGTAGCAATCCCGAGATTACTACCTTTGAGATCCTACTTTTTATTTTAGCTCCTAACCCCCTAAGTTCAGCATGTAGGACCTCATCCCGTTTTTTACCTATATCGTTGGTGCCTATATGCACCACGACAGCTGGCTGTTCACCCTCCCCCTTTAGAATGTCCTGCAGCCGCTCTGAGACATCCAGGACCCTGGCACCCGGGAGGCAACATACCTTCCTGGAGTCTCGTTTGCATTCGCAGAAACGCCTGGCTACTCCACTTATAATTAAATCCCCGATCACTATAGCTGTACCACTCTTTTTACTGTCCTCCTGGGCAGCAGAGCCAGCCATGAACCTGGCTGCTGCTGTTTTCCCCTGGTGAGCCATCTCCCTCAACAATATCCAAGACTGTATATCTGTTCAAAGAGAGATGACTGCAGGGGACCCCTGCACTGCCTTCATCCTCTTCCTCTGTCTGATGGTCACCCATTTCCTATCTCTCTTAGTGCTCTTTATCTGTGCTGTGACCAACTCGCTAAATGTGCTATCCACGATTTCCTCAGCATCGTGGATCCACCCACAGCTCCAGAGCCGTCAAGCGGTCTAACAGGAGCTGCAGCTGGACACACTTCTTGCACGTGAAGGAGCTAGGGTTAGTGGACATGTCCCTGAGCTCTCGCATCGCACACGAGGAGCATGACATGGGTCTGGGATCTCCTGCCATGTCTTAAACCTTAGGTTAACTTGTACAACTACAATGCCAAAAAACAAACAAACAAAAACAATAGACAAATGAAAAGAAAAACTACTTACCAGTCATCACTACTTACCAGCTAGATTCAAATTTAGCAGGTCCCCTCTTGGCCAATCTAATCGTAGCCCTCCTGTGATGTCACTCTTCAGTTTCTCCCCAGTCTAAACCTCAGATTCACCGTCTATCCGCTCACCTTCCCAAGATGCTGTGAGTCCAACCACTCGTCTCCGCTCTGCACCTGAAAAGCCAGAAGAAAGAAAACAAAACGAAAGGGAAAAAGCACCTCCTCCCACTTTGCACCGAATTACCGCCCTGCTCCAAATTACTAAGTTCCAATTCTCACTCGAACTCTCACTCACTCAGGCTCTCTCGACTTCACGTCTGCAAAGCTTATTGAGTGTGCGCTTTATGCCTCTCTCTTAGAACCCAGCTAAACTGAGAATACTCACACTCATTAAGTTTCAAACAGAAGAATGCAATTTGCACCTTTGCCTCTAATCAGGCTTCAGGTGATTGGCATAACATGATGGTGGATCAGCAATGGCTAATATTCAAGGAACAAATGCATGCATTATAACAGTTATGCTGGTTCAAAATCATCACAGGCAAAGTGGTACAACCATGATGTGGGTTTCCTCCGGGTGCTCCGGTTTCCTCCCACAAGTCCCAAAAGACATGCTGTTAGGTGAATTGGACATTCTGAATTCTCTCTCTGTACTCAAACAGGCGCTGCAATGTGGTGACTAGGGGCATTTTATAGTAACTTCATTGCATTGTTAATGTAAGCCGACTTGTGACAATAAAGATTATAAAGACAATAAAAAAATTATGCTACATCTGGCATTGATTTGCTCACTTGCCCAACCTGTCCAGATCATGCTGGAGGATCCCTGCATCCACATCACAATTCACCCTCCCACCCAAATTGATATCATCTGCAAACTTTGAGAAGTTACATTTTGTTCCCTCATCCAAATCATTAATATATATTGTGAATAGCTGGGTACCCCACTGGTTACTGCCTGCCAAGTTGAAAAATGAAATGAAAAATGAAAATCGCTTATTGTCACAAGTAGGCTTCAAATGAAGTTACTGTGAAAAGCCCCTCGTCGCCACATTCTGCCGCCTGTTCTGGGGGGGGGAATTGAACCATGCTGCTGGCCTGTCCTGGTCTGTTTTCAAAACCAGTGATTTAGCCCTGTGCAGCACGGTAGCATTGTGGATAGCACAATGGCTTCACAGCTCCAGGGACCCAGGTTCGATTCCGGCTTGGGTCACTGTCTGTGCGGAGTCTGCACATCCTCCTCGTGTGTGCGTGAGTTTTCTCCGGTTTCCTCCTACAGTCCAAAGATGTGCAGGTTAGGTGGATTGGCCATGATAAATTGCCCTTAGTGTTGGGTGGGGTTACTGGGTTATGGGGATAGGGTGGGGGTGTTGACCTTGGGTAGGGTGCTCTTTCCAAGAGCCGGTGCAGACCCGATGGGCCGAATGGCCTCCTTCTGCACTGTAAATTCTATGAAACCAGGCCAGAAAAGGACACTCTTTGTTTCCTCTCTGCCAACCAGTTTTCTATCCACCTCAATACATTTCCCCCAATCCCATGCGCTTTAATTTTGCACAATAATCACTTATGCAAGACTTTGTCAAACGCCTTCTGAAAGTCCAAATATACCATATCGACTGGCTCCCCCTTGTCGACTGTACTGGTTCCCTCTTCAGAGAATTCCAACAGATTTGTCAAGCATGATTTTCCCTTCATAAATCCATGCTGACTCTGACTGATCCTGCCACTGCTTTCTAAATGTTCCACTATAAAGTCCTTGATAATGGATTCAATAATTTTCCCCATTACAAATGTTAAGCTTACTGGTCTATAATTCCCTGCTTTCTCTCTACCTCCCTTTTTGAATATCGGAGTGACGTGAGCTATCCTCCTATCTGCAAGGACAGTTCCAAAGTCTATAGAATCCCGGAGGATGATCACCAATGCATCCACTATTTCCAGAGCCACCTCCTTAAGCATTCTGGGATACAGATTCTCAGGCCCTGGGGATTTATCCGCCTTCAATCCCATCAGTTTTCCCAGCACCATTTCTCTACTAATGTTGATCTCCCTCAGTTCTTCCCTCTCACTAAACCTTTCATTCTCCAACATTTCTGGGATCTGATTTGTGTCCTCATTTGTGAAGACAGAACCAAAGTATGTATTCAATTGCTCAGCCATTTCTTTGTCCCTCATTATGCATTCCCCTTTTCTGTCTGTAGGGGGCCTACATTTCTCTTTACCGATCTCTTTCTCTTCACATATCTGCAGAAACTCTTCGTATCAGTCTTTATGTTCCCTGCAAGCTTCCTTTCATACTGTACTTTCTCCTTCTTAATCAATCCCCTCGTCCTTCTTTGCTGAATTCTAAACTGCTCCCAATCCTCAGATCTATTATTTTTCTTGGCCAGTCTGTATGCTTCTTCCTTGGATCGGATACTATTTCTAATTTCCTTTGTGAGCCATGGATTGGCCCTCTTACCCCCTTTGCTTTTGTGCCAGACAGGGATGAACAATTGCTGCAGTTCCTCCATGCTTCTTGAATGTTTGCCATTGTCTATCCACTGTCATCCCTTTAAGTAGCTCTCCCCAATCGATCAAGGCCAACTCGCGCCACATATCCTCATAGTTCCCTTTATTAAGATTCAGCACCCGAGGAGAGAGGGAGGAGAGACGAAGAGAGTGGGGGAGAGGGGGGAGAACAAGAGAGAGAGAGAACGAGAACGAGAGAGAGAGAACGAGAACGAGAGCGAGAGACAGAGCGAGAGCGAGAGACAGAGCGAGAGCGAGAGACAGAGCGAGAGCGAGAGACAGAGCGAGAGCGAGAGACAGAGCGAGAGACAGAGCGAGAGCGAGAGACAGAGCGAGAGCGAGAGACAGAGCGAGAGCGAGAGACAGAGCGAGAGCGAGAGACAGAGCGAGAGCGAGAGACAGAGCGAGAGCGAGAGACAGAGCGAGAGCGAGAGACAGAACCCCCATCTGCGACAACCACAGGTTTGCGCCAGCCATGATGGACGCCATCTTTAACAGGTGGAGACAGGATGGGGGGGACGCTGACTGTGAAGGACTTTGATACGGAGGACAGACCAGGAACGCTAGAGGAACTGACAGAAAAACTACAACGACCCAACGGGAACAAACCTACAGGTAAAGAACTTCCTCCACAAGGAAATGAGAACAAATCCTCGGATGCCAAGACATTCAATGATGTGGAGATGCCGGCATTGGACTGGAGTGAGCACAGTAAGAAGTCTTACAACACCAGGTTCAAGTCCAACATGTTTGTTTCAAACACTAGCTTTCGGAGCTCTGCTCCTTCCTCAGTGAAAGGAACCTGAGGAAGGAGCAGTGCTCCGAAAGCTAGTGTTTGAAACAAACATGTTGGACTTTGAATGTGTCACACCACCAAGTTAATGTTAGAGGAACTACTAGACGTGGGATAGATAACTGGGGGGCCGAGATAGGGCCCTATGGCAGGGACAAAGGGTCCCAGGTCAGAATGGGGGCCGGCTCAGGCCGAACCAACCCGGTACCCCCCGCCCCCCCCAAACACACGCGCACACAGTGGAAAAGTCCATTCGAACCGGCAAACAAGCAGAGCTAGTTGCATGACGTGGAGCTCTGCCAGGGCTGAGACAAGTAAACAAGCAAAATCGTGTAAAAATCCAGGACAAAGCAGGGGAAGACCTAAACAGTAAAGAGGGAGGAGAGGCAGAGCGGGGTCAGCGGGGGGGGGGGGGGGGGGGAAGAGAGGCAGGGCGGGTCAGCAGGGGGGGGGAAGGAAGGGTGGGGTCAGCAGTCAAGTGGGGTGGTGGGGCATCAGTCAAGGGGGGGAGGAAAGATGGGGTCAGCAGACAAGGGGTGGGGGGACGGTGGGACGAGCTGACAAGGGGGAGAAGGAGGGAGGGTGGAGTCGGCAGACAAGGGGGAGGGAGGGCGGGTTCAGCAGACAAGGGGGGGAGGGTGGGGTCAGCTGACAAGGGGGGGAGAAGGAGGGAGGGTGAAGTCGGCAGACAAGGGGGAGGGAGGGCGGGTTCAGCAGACAAGGGGGGAAGGGCGGGGTCAGCAGGCAAGGGGGGTAGGGAGGGCAGGGTCAGCTGACATGCGGAGAGGGAGGAGGGAAGGGGCATTGTGTAAGCGGGCTTGAGTAAGATTGGAATAAGGAATGTTCCACAAAACCCACAAAAAGACAGGCATAAGTGGGGCCCATGTGGGTACCCAAAGTCGCACCGTATATTTGCTGGAAGTGAGACACGTTAAAGGAGAAGTTGTTCATTGTTGAGTGAGAGAACAAGTTCAGCTAGGCGGAGGAGAGTAATGATCGATGGGGATTGTTCAGGCCTTGCTCGAGGAAGAAGCGGAGCCCTGAGACCCCCCGCGGATGGGGGTTGGAAGGGTAGAGGGTTTGGATGTCCATACTTAGGAGGCGGTTAGGGTCTAGAAGCTGGAAACTGTTAATGTGACGTCAGAGGAATCATCCATGTAGGTGGGAAGAGGCTGGACAAGGGGAATGAGAAAGGAGTCCAGTTAGGAAGCAATTAGTTCAGTGGGGCAGGGCTAATATGGTGGGTCTATCTGGCAGTCTGCAGATTTTGGGAAGCTGGTAGAAACTGGCTGTATGGGATTGATGACTATGAGGTTCAAAGCTGCGCAGGGAAGATCCCTGGAAACTATGGCTTGATGTTCGGTACTGGGGTCATGATCTAAGGGGAAGTAGGAGGAAGTTCCTGAGAGTTGGTGTTCAACCTCTGGAAGGTAAATGCCAGTTTGCCAGACAACAGCAGCACCACCTTCATCGACAGATTTGATATCAGAGACTTGAGAGAGCGGAGTGCAGCAAGTTCAGAAGGAGACAGATTGGAATGGCTAAGACAGGGGTGGGCAAACTACGGCCCGCGGGCCGCATGCGGCCCGCCAAAGGTCTTTATGCGGCCCACCAAGTCATTTTTTAAAAAAAAATTTTTTTTTTTTTTTTTAATTTTTAAATTTTTTTTTAAGGTTAATGGGGGGAGCTGTTGGGTTACTTACTGGTATAGGGTGGATACGTTGACTTGAGTAGGGTGATCATTGCTCGGCACAACGTCGAGGGCTGAAGGGCCTGTTCTGTGCTGTACTGTTCTATGTTCTATATGAGGCGCCCAGAACCGGGTGAAGTAATTATTTTACTTAATATACTATGCGGCCCTTTAAAATTGTGAATTTCTGAATGTGGCCCTTGCACGGAAAAGTTTGCCCACCCCTGGGCTAAGAGGAGCAGAGAAATTGAAATGGTCAATATCACGCTGATAGTTCTGAATGAAAAGATCAAGAACAGGTAGGAGGTCAGAGGGAGGGGTTCAGGTATACAGAGAATACTGGAGGCAGGTGAAAGGATCTATTGAACAGGGAGAAGACCTGCCCAAAGAAGTGAGCACTAAGACTAAGGCGACGGAAAACGATTTAAGCATTTTGCTGAGCCCAAAATAAGGGCATAAAGGGTGAAACTGAGTCCTTTTCGGAGTACAGAATGTTCAGTATAGTAGAGGGGAAGGCCAGAAGGTATAGTGAATACATGCCAAGGGCTGGGATTGGAAGAAGGAATGGGGTCAGGAATGGGGGGGGGGGGGCAGATGGGCATTAGCATCCATAGGTTGCTGGAATTAGCATTCCTTACGACCCAAAAGGAAGTGAAAGAGCATTTTGTTTAGATGTCAGATGAGACAAAAATTGAAATGGAACTGGGGATAAGGACAGCTTTGCGAGAGGATGAGTCGGTGCTGTCTTTGGTTCTGTAGAGGGGTCATATGGATTTGTAACCTTAGCTCTGTTTCTCTCTCCAGCATTTTCTGTTTTATTTACTTATCCTTTCTTGTTGGACTGGACAGGACACATACTGTTGGAGAAAATTTACCTGACCACAATTGTAAAGTGGGACAGTGGTAGTGTAAAGTCCCCCAATTTAACTGATCTGTAATGTTTGCACCTCTGTAATTTTCCTGCAGATTTGTTATTCTACATCCTTCTCACTAGTTTACTGTCTATAGACTACACTGAGCAATGGTCTTGCAGCATTATTGTTCCTTGGCATTAGCCAAATTCATAGAATCGTAGAATTTACAGTACAGAAGGAGGCCATTCAGCCCATTGAGTCTGCACCAGCCCTTGGAAAGAGCATCCTACCTAAGCCCACGCCTCCACCCTATCCCTGTAACCCAGTAACCCCAACTATCTTTTTGGACATGAAGGGCAATTTAGCATGGCCAATCCACCTAACCTGCACATCTTTGGACTGTGGGAGGAAACCGGAGCACCCGGAGAAAACCCACACAGACACGAGGAGAACATGCAGACTCCACACAGACAGTGACCCAAGCCGGGAATCGAACCTGGGACCCTGGAGCTGTGAAGCAACAGTGCTAACCACTGTGCCACCGTGCTGCCCAATTGATTTTGTCCTTGAACCCTTTGGGACATCCTTTTTCTCCAGCACTGCAATGCTCCCCTTGACCAATACCGCTACACCTTCTCCTTCCCTGAATTTTCTCAGCACCTGATACCAGGGAACATTCAACACCCAGTCCTGTGATCTGCAGGATGTGCAGTAACAATTTACCAGGGCCACTTCAACAGCTTTCAATTTCTGTGACCTCTTCCATTGAGAGGTGAAGCACAGCAACATTGTGGGACAATCATCACCTTTGAGTTCCACACCGAATCTCACACCATCCTGACTTGTGCAAGTATCCTTCGTTATCACTGAGTCAAGGTCTATTGTGTGCTTCAAGGTCTGCAGCAATTCATAAGGAAGGCCCATCACCAGCTCAGAATTACTCGAGATGGGAGTTAAACATGGTTCTGTAATGTCGGTACATCCCAAAAACAAATTTCTTATGATTTTGGTTACTCTTATTTGATTTCCTCTCTAGAGTCAGTTTGCAGCTGTTGGTGAAGCTGATCTGAAGGCCCTGGACATTCAGCTCAGTAGCCTGGGTGAGACGTTCCAGAATGTTCAGCAGAGCTGCCGGCAAATGGAAACAGGTGTGTTGGGGAGGGGGTGTGGAGTGTTTTGGAAGTTCGCACTAAGGTACAGGGATATCTTGAACTAATAAAATGCATATGTTTATACTTCAACAATTGCCACTCCATCGGAAATAATGGTCCAAGATTGTTTAGTCCACTGTGTCTTTGTCAACTCTGAAATAGCCACGCAATCAGTTAGTCCTCTGAAAAGGACATCATGACCGATCTACTTCAACTTCACTTTTCCCATCCATATCTCTTGTATCCTTCAGTGTCCATAAGACCATAAGACATAGGAGTGGAAGTAAGGCCATTCGGCCCATCGAGTCCACTCCGCCATTCAATCATGGCTGATGGGCATTTCAACTCCACCTACCAGCATTCTCCCCGTAGCCCTTAATTCCTCGCGACATCAAGAATTTATCTATCTCTGCCTTGAAGCCATTTAGCGTCCCGGCCTCCACTGCACTCCGCGGCAATGAATTCCACAGGCCCACCACTCTCTGGCTGAAGAAATGTCTCCGCATTTCTGTTCTGAATTTACCCCCTCTAATTCTAAGGCTGTGCCCACGGGTCCTCGTCTCCTCGCCTAACGGAAACAGTTTCTTTGCGTCCACCCTTTCTAAGCCATGTATTATCTTGTAAGTTTCTATTAGATCTCCCCTTAACCTTCTAAACTCCAATGAATACAATCCCAGGATCCTCAGCCGTTCATCATATGTTAGACCCGCCATTCCAGGGATCATCCGTGTGAATCTCCGCTGGACACGCTCCAGTGCCAGTATGTCCTTCCTGAGATGTGGGGCCCAAAACTGGACACAGTACTCCAAATGGGGCCTAACCAGAGCCTTATAAAGGCTCAGTAGCACATCGCTGCTTTTATATTCCAACCCTCTTGAGATAAATGACAACATTGCATTCGCTTTCTTAATCACAGATTCAACCTGCATGTTTACCTTTAGGGAATCCTCGACTAGCACTCCCAGATCCCTTTGTACTTTGGCATTATGAATTTTCTCACCGTTTAGAAAGTAGTCTATGCTTGGATTCTTTTTTCCAAAGTGCAAGACCTCACATTTTCTCACGTTGAATTGCATCAGCCATTTCCTGCACCACTCTCCCAAACTGTCTAGATCCTTCTGCAGCCTCCCCACTTCCTCAGCACTACCTGCCTGACCACCTAACTTTGTATCATCGGCAAACTTCGCTAGAATGCCCCCAGTCCCTTCATCCAGATCATTAATATATATGGTGAACAGCTGCGGCCCCAACACTGAACCCTGTGGGACACCACTGGTCACCGGCTGCCATTCCGAAAAAGAACCTTTTATCCCAACTCTCTGCCTTCTGTCAGACAACCAATCCTCAACCCATGCCAGTAGCTCACCTCGAACACCATGGGCCCTCACCTTACTCAGCAGCCTCCTGTGTGGCACCTTATCAAAGGCCTTTTGGAAATCCAGATAGACCACATCCACTGGGTTTCCCTGGTCTAACCTACTTGTCACCTCCTCAAAGAATTCTAACAGGTTCGTCAGGCACGACCTCCCCTTACTAAATCCATGTTGACTTGTTCTAATCCGACCCTGCTCTTCCAAGAATTTAGAAATCTCAAAGGTTTTTCCTGAATATTCTTGACTATTGAGCATGTAGGAAAAATAAAGAAGCTACAAACTGCTTGGGTATTAAGAGACTAAATGGGGCAGAGGCGCAAAGTATTTAAAGGGGAGGGGGGGGGGGGGTCGCATTCACAAATTGCTAAAAGTAGCATTGTAGGATTTTTTAAAATGCAAATAAACCAATGGGGTTCATTTCCACAGAAAGAATTGAAAGGCAAATGCATTTTGTTAAACATGCACATATGTGCAGAATACATAGCAGAGCAGATGAATGCATGGATGGAGAAAGAGAGTGCAGAATGGAGGGCTTTGGATTCCTGCTGTATTGGAACCTGTCTTGGGCGAGGTGGCATTGTAGAGGCCAGATGGATGGGCTCCTCAATGGGGCCTGGACTGATGTCCACGCAAAGTGGTTTGCGGGTACAGTGGGGCAGGATTGAAATTAATTTGGCAGGGAGTGCGCACCAGAAAGTGGCATCAAAAAGGATAACGGTTTGCAAATGATTGAGACAGACAGCACTTGAGTATGAAATAGTACAGCTTTAGATGGGATCAGACTGCGATAATATAAGTTTGTAAAATATGGGAGCAGAAGTAGGTCTTTTGGCCCATCGAGTCTGCTGTGCCATTCGACCATGGCTGATATGTTCCTCGTCCCCATTGTCCTGCCTTCTTGTAATTCCTGATCTTCATATTCATCAAGAAATCCCCTGATTGATCATGAACACCATATTTGTGTTGGGTGCTGTTACCTACAGTGCTACAGACCAAGAGCTGGATGGTGAAATCAGCCAGAGTAGGTCTTCCTTAGAACACCCATGAACTAGGAGCAGGAGTCGGCAATTTAGCGTCACGAGTCCCCTCCTCCGTTCAATATTGATCTCATCCTGGCCTTAACTCCACCGTTCTGCCCATTCTCCATAACCCTTCAACCCATTACCAAAATCTGTCCAACTCCTCCTTAAATTTACTCACTGTCCCTGCATCCACTGCACTCTGGGGTGGCGAATTCCAGAGGTTCACAAACCTTTGGGAGGAGTAGTTTCTCCTCAAATCTGGTATAATTTTTCGACCTCTTATCCTAAAACTATGACCTAATGAAGGGCAGCACGGTAGCACAGTGGTTAGCATTGCTGCCTCACAGCACCGAGATCCCAGGTTTGAATCCTGGCCCTGGGTCACTGTCCGTGTGGAGTTTGCACATTCTCCCTGTGTTTGCGAGAAGTTCACCCCCACAACCCAAAGATGTGCAGGGTAGGTGGATTGGCCACGCTAAATTGCCCCTTCATTGGACAAAACTAATTGGTACTTAAATTTGGGAAAAAAAGACCAAGACCTATTGGTTTGCAGTTTGTGTGTAAACACCAGAATTATGCTAAGTAAGGTTGGCGATCTACAAATATCCACAGAATCATACAGATATATAGCACAGAAAAGTCCCTTTGGCCCATCACATCTGCACTGGACAAAACAACCACCCAACTATTCTAATCCCATTTTCCAGCACTTGGTCCATAGCCTTGTACCCATCTAAATACTTCTTAAATATGAGGGTCTCTGCCTCCATCATCCTTTCAGGCAGCGAGCTCTAGACTCCCACACCCTCTGGGTGAAAAGCTTCTAAACCAGGGGTGGGCAAACTACGGCCCGCGGGCCGCATGCGGCCCGCCAAAGGTATTTCTGCGGCCCACCAAGTCATTAAAAAAAAAAAAAAAAAAATTTTTTTTTAAAAAATTTTTTTTTAAGGTTAATGGGGGGGGGGCTGTTGGGTTACTTACTGGTATAGGGTGGATACGTTGACTTGAGTAGGGTGATCATTGCTCGGCACAACGTCGAGGGCCGAAGGGCCTGTTCTGTGCTGTACTGTTCTATGTTCTATATGAGGCGCCCAGAATCATAACCGGGTGAAGTAATTATTTTACTTAATATACTATGCGGCCCTTTGTGAATTGTGAATTTCTGAATGTGGCCCTTGCACGGAAAAGTTTGCCCACCCCTGTTCTAAACCCTCTAAACCTCCTGCCCCTTACCTTAAATCTGTGCCCCCTGGTCATTGATCCCTCCACCAAGGGGAAAAGTTACTTCCTGTCTACTCTATGCCCCTCATAATTTTATACATCTCAATCATGTTCCCCCTCAGTCTCCTCTGCTCCAAGGAAAACAACCCCAGTCTATCCAATTCCTTCATAACTAACACTCTCCAGCCCAGGCAACATCCTGGTAAATCTCCTCTGCACCCTTTCCAGTGGCTATCACATCCCTCCGAGAATGTGGATTCCAGAACTGCACACAATACTCTAGCTGTGGCCTAACCAATATTTTATACAGTTCCAGCATAACTTCCTTGCTCTTAAACTCTAGGCCTCGGCTAATAAAGGCGAGTATGTTCAAGATGATCAGCAAGAGAGCTCGGAGTGAAATTTAGAGTACCCAATTAATTATTTCCAATTAAGGGGCAATTTAGCATGGCCAATCCACCTACCCTACACATTTGTGGGTTGTGGGGGCGAAACATACACAAACATGGGGAGAATGTGCAAACTCCACACGGACACTTACCCAGAGCCGGGATCGAACCTGGGACCGCAGCGCCCTGCGGCAGCAGTGCTAACCACTGCACCACCATGCTGCCCTAAGGTCGGAATGAGATGAGGAGTAACTTCTGTACTCAGAGTTGTTGGAGTTTGGAAAATGCTTCCTGGGGGAGTGGTGGAGGTGGATTCCATTGGAGATTTCAAAAGAGAGCTGCATATATATTTGAAAGTGATGAATTTAAAGGGCTACAGAGATAGGGCTGGGGAATGGGACTAGCTAGGTTCCTCTTTTGGGAACCGGTGTTGACACGATGGGTCGAATGGCCTCCCGTGCTGTAAGTAACAACAATAAGTACACCATTTGCCACCTTAACTACTGTATCTACCTGCTCTGCTACCTTAAGGGACCGGTGTACATGCACACCAAGGTCCCTCTGATCCTCAGTGCTTCCCAGGGTCCTGCTGTTTATCATGTATTCCCCTTGCCTTGTTTGTCCTGCCCAAGTGCATCACCTCACACTTATCCGGATTGAATTCCATTTGCCACTGACCAGCCCATCTGACCATCCTGTTTATAGCCACCTAAAATCTATGGCTCACTATTTACCATCTCACCAATTTTTGTATCATCTGCAAACTTACTGATTCCATTCATATCTAAATGGAAACATAGAAAATAGGAGCAGGAGGAAGCCATTCGGCCCTTCGAGCTTGCTCCATCATTCATTATGATCATGGCTGACCATCCAACTCAATAGCCTAATCCTGTTTTTCCCACCAGATCCTTTGATCCCCTTCACCCCAAGTGCTATATCTAACTGCTTCTTGAAAACATACAATGTTTTTGCCTCAATTACTTCCTGTTGTAATAATGTGGAGATGCAGACGTTGGACTGGAGTGGGCACAGTAAGACGTCTTACAACACCAGATTAATGTCCAACAGGTTTATTAGTAATCACTAGCTTTCGGAGCGCAGCTCCTTCATCAGGTGAGTCAGGTGAGAATTCTTACTGTTCCTGTTGTAACAAATTCCACAGGCCGACCACTCTCTTCTGGGTGAAGAAATTTCTCCTCATCTCTGTCCTAAATGGTCTACCCTGTATCCTCAGACTGTGACCCCTGGTCCTGGTCACACCCACCATCGGGAATATCCTTCCTGAATCTACCCTGTCCAGTTCTGTTCGAATTTTATAGGTTTCTATGAGATCCCCCATCAATCTTCTGAACTCCAGTGAATACAATCCTAACCGATTCAATCTCTCCTTGTACGTCAGTCCCACCATCCCAGGAATCAGTCTGGTAAACCTTCGCTGCACTCCCTCTAGAACAAGATCATCCTTCCTCAGATAAAGAGACCAAAACTGCGCACAATATTCCAGGTGAGGCCCTGTATAATTGCAGTAAGACATCCCTGCTCCTGTACTCTAATCCTCTCGCTATGAAGGCCAACATACCATCTGTCTTCTTTACCGCCTGCTGTGCCTGCATGCTTACCTTCAGCGACTGGTGTATGAGGGCACCCAGGTCTCATTGCACATTCCCCTCTCCTAATTTATGGTCATTCAAATAATAATCTGCATTCCCGATTCTACCAAAGTGGATAACCATTCATTATCCACATTATACTGCATCTGTCATTTATTTGCCCACTCACTCAATTTGTCCAAATCACTCTGAAGGATCTCTGCATCCTCCTCACAGCTCACCCTCCCACCCAACTTTGTGTCATCAGCAAATTTAGAGATATTTCATTTTGTTCCCTCATTTAAATCATTAATATAAAGATTGAGGTGAACAATTTTGACAGGGTAAAGAAGGATATTCTGTCTCCACTACTTGGTATGTCAGTGACTGGGGGTCACAATTTCAAGATGGCCAGCAAGAGAGCTCGGAGTGAGATGAGGAGAAACTTTCTTACTCAAAGTTGTTGGGGTTTGGAATGTGCTGCCTGGGAGAGTGATGGAGGTGGATTCCATAGGAGGTTTCTAAAGAGAGCTAGATATTTATTTGAAAGTGATGAATTTAGAGGACTATGGCGATAGGGATGGGGAGTGGGATTAGCTAGGTTGCTCTTTTGAGAGCCAGTGCTGACACGATGGGCCGAATGGCCTCCACTGCTGTGAATAGCAGACAGGCAGTACATTGTGAATAGCTGGGGTCCCAGCACCGATGCCTGTGGTACCCCACCGGTCACTGCAATTTGAAAAAGACCTGTTAATTCTTATTCTTTGTTTCCTGCCTGTCAACCAGTTTGCTATCCATCTCAATCAGGGATGCATCCCTGAATCCCATGCTCTTTAATTTTACACCTTAATCTCTTCTGCGGGACTTTGTCAGAAGCCTTCTGAAAGTCCAAATGTATCACATCCACTGGCTTCCCTCATCAACTTTACGAGTTACATCCATAAAATAATTTATGTAAACCACAAACAGCAAGGGCCCTAACATGACCCCTGTGGGACCCCACTTGGACACAGGCTTCCCGTCAGAAAAACACCCCTCGACCATCACCCTCTGCTTCCTGCCAGTCAGCCAATTCTGGATCCAATTTGCCAAATTTCCTTGGATCTTATGAGCTCTTAGCTTCACTATCAGTCTTCCATTTGGGACCTTATCAAAAGCCTTGATAAAGTCCAAGTAGACTATGTCAAATGTATTTCCCTCATCAACCTTTTTAAATCAAGTTGGTCAGACATGACCTCCCCTTAACAAAACCATGCTGACTGTTCAATTAATCCCTGCCTCTCCAAATGCAGATTAATTCTGTCTCTCAGAATTGCTTCCAATAGTTTCTCCACCAATGAGGTTAGATTGACAGGCCTGTAGGGCGGCACAGTGGTTAACACTGCTGCCTCACATGTAAGGAACCTGGGTTCAATTCCAGCCTTGGGTGTGTTGGTCGTTCTGGGTGAGTGTGCTGAACACTCAATTTGGCTCTGTTTCTTTACTTAGCTCTGGAGTCGCCAGGTGTCGTTAAGACACCGCCACAAGCTTCAAGGTGAAGTTCAAAGCAATAAAACCATACACCAATTAGTAAGTCCAAACAACTGAGTTTATTATAATACAATTATAATAACTACCCATGCACACGCTAAAAGGGATTAAACTTATTCCTACCGCTAAATAAACAAATACTTATCTCAAAGGAACTGCTGGGTCAGGGAACAAGGCCTCTTGCTCTGCTCTGGTCTGCAGACTTCAGGTTGGTATCAGTAAAAAGGGGTCAGGAGTGCCTATCTCTGGTAGCGATCGTTGTGAGGCACTTACTTGTTGGCGGCTGCTGTCCGAACCCCCTCCTCTCTCTCGTTCAAGATCTTCTTGGCAAAAGCTAGTCGAGGTGCTGGTCCACGGAGGAGTGTTGGTCAAAGAGAGAGAAGGGCTGGAGGGCTGGATCAGAAGACTGAACCATGTATGGGACCTGTCTTTTATAGGTCCAGGGGATCCGTGCCCCTTTGGGTGGACTCCCTTACCTGCTTGGAATCGATTGGGTCTCTTCCCAATCGATATGTTTGAACCCCCCAATCATGGGGCAGTTCCTCGGTCACTGGGGCGGTTCTTGAGACTTATTGTTTTGGGTTTCTCTGGCGCCGAAAGGTCTGGCCTTCCATTCAATGTATCGATCTGTGTTTAACTTGTTTCCATTGTATCTGGGGATCGCCCGGTATCGCCTCATTAGTATGTTACAGTGCTGTCTGGTTTCTGCAGCAGTCAAAACTGGTTTCTGCAGCAATCCAAATATACAAGCGCTTTGCAAGCTGCTTGCTTTACAACATGTCCATTTTCCCTGCATTCCTTGCAATCTTCCATTTTGTGTTGGGCAGTGGCCACCCCAGGTGGCTACAGGTGACTGACTGACTGTAGAGTATTCACGTTCACCCTGTGTTTATTTTTTTGTTCCTTGGCTCTAGCCAGAGAGATTCTGACCTTAACTCCTCTCGATTGTCCTCTTTCTCCAGCACAGCAATGGTCTCCTTAATTAATACCACCAGCCCTCCCATTTTTCCTTCTTTCCTAAACACTTTGTATCCAGGACTATTTAACACCCAGTCCTGCCCTTTGAGCCATGTTTCTGTTTTAGACACAACGTCATATTTCCGTCTGGCATTCTGCACCTGTAACTCACCAGTTTCATTTAACACCTTCTCCTGGTTCATATTCCCCAGCTATGTTAGTTTGAACCCTCCCCAATAGCAAACCGCCCACAGTAAACTCAATCCCAGCTGTTTAGGTGCAATCCATTGGGCCTGTGATGGCCCCATCTCCCCCAGAGCTGGCCATATTGTCCCAAGAATCTAATGCCCTCCTTCCTGCACAAGCCTGCTATACATGCATTCATCTGCTTTATCCTCCTATTGCTGTACCCTTACGGGGCACTGGGAGTAATTTGTATTTCACTATTTTTGAGGTTCTGCTGGCTAATTTCCTTCCACTTTTTCTTTCTGAATCCACGCTGACCAGAAACTGCCCCCTCTACTTGTACTGAGATTTTGCTATCTCTCTGTGCCCTTTGTAACCCCATTGCTCTTGAGTTTCTTGGTGCTCAGATTGAGCTTTCCGTTCCCTCTTTGCTTTCTTTGTAGCCCCTCTGTTCCTCACCTCTCGGACTGAGTTCTCACCTTCCATCCGTGTGCTGTTTGCAGTCCCTGTGTTCTCACTGCCCCCCGCCTCTTCAACTCGGATATGTGATAAATCATTTTCAGCCAGGGAGTGGTTAAGCTCTGGGATGCACTTCCTGAGCGTGTGATGAAGACAGATTCAATCATAGCATTCGAAATATAATTAAATTGTTCTCTAAAACTGAACAATGTGCAGGGTTCTGGGCAAAAAGCGGAAAGGTGATACTATGGAATTGTTCTTTTTGAGAGCTAGTGCAACCACGATGGGCTGGATTGCCTTCTGCACTGTAACAATTCTGTGAAACTGTTCCCCGTACAGGAAAGGTCAAAAACTAAAGACATTATTTTAAGGTCTATGGCAAAAGTACCAAAGATGACATGAGGAAAATCCTTTTTTATGCAGAGTGATTGGGAAAGAAGATTTGTGGTGCGGTGTGTAGTGTCCTATCTCTGGGCCATAAATCCCGGGTTAAAGTTCCACTTCAGAACTTGATCGCTACGGAAGGCATAATATGGCAAAACAGATTGGAAAGATGTACAGGCTGATAATCAATTTGCCTGTCAGCAGGTGGTAAAGAGCAGGAGAGTTTCCTGGAGAAGGCAAACCACTGCAGTACTTTTCCCCGAATTACCATGGGCCAATCCAATCGAAGCCATGGTCACCAGTGCCCTCTTTGGGCATGGTACCTGAAGGAGGAGTTGAAGGAGGAGTTAGGATCTGGAATGCACTGTCTGAAAGGGTGGAGGAAGTGTGTTCACAGTCAGCTGAGTACTTCTGAATTGTAGTCACTTTTGGAAAATGTAGCAGCCAATTTAACAAGACATTTTTATGGGCCCCTTGCTGATGAGGAAGCTGGATTGTTAATTGTTTTGTAAAGTAGGACTGGTGGACATGGTATCTGCAACTAACCTGTGCTGTACTTGTGATACCAGAACAGATACTAACTCCAGTTGTATCTGAATTAGAACTTAAAGAGCTGAATAATTCAATGACAACTGAAGAAATGTCTTTGGAAATCGCAGCGTTAAACCAGGAATGTGCATCACACCAAGAGAGACTGAAGAAAATCAAGTCTGCAACCAACCATGTTGCCCCAGAGGATAAAGAGAAGGTGAATCCATTATTCAGCAGGATTGCTACAGCTCCAGTTCATTTAATTAATCTATGTATCTTGCTAAATGTTTGACCCAGAATTTCATCAAACAATATAATTGATAATTTATGCCAGTCTTGCCATCAGAAACATGCACCAAAACTTCCTGGTACATACACCAGATTGTAAAACAGTGTAAGTGATTGGGGCCAGCAGAAAGCACAGAACTTGTGTTGTATTCTTGTATATTTGATAATTATAGTTTGAAGCTATTAAACCGTGCTTTATGCACATCAAGCACAATGTGTTTAAAAAGCACCATCGTGGAAGCTTTTCATTTTTTAATGTAACGGGTTCTGGGGCTGCCATCGACTCATCTGCCTTTTAGACATGTGGTATCAGCTCATCCTAATTCATGTTCAGCATTCACACCAAGCTGTACAAGCTGGACTACTATTGCAGTAAAAAGAACCTCAACGTTTAAAACTTATGTAACTTCATACAATTGTCTCCTAATTAATCTTACCCTGTCTAACTTAAATAGCCCAGCCACATGGGTACAGTATAATCCTTGAATATTTTAAATCCTCCAATTAAATTTCTGCAAGTCTATGCTTTGCTAAAGTAAAAAGACTCAACTCTCTAAACCCATAATAACAAAAGACTTTTTCTGCTTGGCCTTAATCAGCGCTCCTCTGGCATACCCTCTCCAAAGCTGATCTCACCTACTCTGTGGGAACCAAACTGGTCTGTAAAAGGACTTCAAAATGCTTGAAATTGGGACAAAAGGAACCTGTATAATGTATGAAAATAGAGCTGATGGTGCATGGTGGAGGATTTGGACTATTTTATTTATTCTTTGATGAGATCTGGGAAAGGCCATCCCTAATTTGCCTTGAACTGAGTGTCTTGCTCGGCCATTTCAGAGTGCAGTTAAGAATTTACCACATTGCTGTGGGTCTGAAGTGGGCAGCACGGTAGCATAGTGATTAGCACAATTGCTTCACAGCTCCAGGGTCCCAGGTTCGATTCCCGGCTTGGGTCATTGTCTGCGGAGTCTGCATGTTCTCCCCGTGTGTGGGTGGGTTTCCTCCGGGTGCTCCGGTTTCCTCCCACAGTCCAAAAATGTGCAGGTTAGGTGGATTGGCCATGCTAAATTGCCCTTAGTGTCCAAAAAATGCCCTTAGTGTTGGGTGGGGTTACTGGGTTATGGGGATAGGGTGGAGGTGTGCGGTTGGGAAGGATGCTCTTTCCAAGAGCCGGTGCAGACTCGATGGGCCGAAAGGCCTACTTCTGCACTGTAAATTCTATGAATCTATGAAGTCACATGCAATTCGGCGAGGAGCGGTTGGCAGGTTTCCTCCCTAATGTGCATTAGTAAAATGATGGATCTTTATGATTGATGGTATCATAGTCAACGTTACTGAGACTAGATTTCAATTTTATTAATCAAATTCAAATTGTGCTGTGGCGGGATTTGAACCTGTATCCCCAGAGTACAGTTTAGGCATTTGAATTACTCGCCCATTTACATTAACACTACACCATCGTCTCCATTTGAAGCTGGGAAAGAGCACATGAAATAGATTCTTGGGGTAATAAAAGTGCTGATGAGGATTTGAATTTAAAGGGTAGGAGTGGAAGCTGGTAATAACCGATCAGATATGAACCGATAGCATAGTGGCTACACAGTGCCATGTATAGCCGAATACGCAATGGCAGATACATGCAAGAATGGTACGGGTCAAGGGTGAGTAAAACTTGATTCATCCAGAGCTTGACATCAAGCAAGTAGTTACATAATCCAACAATAAGCTTCAAGTCAATGATGGTGTTGATGGTGAAGACCTGGGTTTTTATGATATCACCAAGTGGTATAAATGGATAATGGAATATCAGGTCCCTAAGATGGATTCCTGGAGCACAGGATTTCCTGGTCACTGGAAGAGATGTAGACTGTGTTTGGATAGGTTGGATTAGAAGTATGCTGTGGAGGAGGAGTAAACCATTCGCATATGTTTTCATTGGACAAGTTTGATCAAGTTTATCTGTTGCTTTTAGTATAGTTCTAAACTGATTGGAGAACTTGAACAGATAGTCAGTGCTCCTGGGCTGGAAGGGAGATGGTGAAGAAATTGTAGATTTTAAGTGAACAGAAATCTTAGAGATATCAGATGCTCAGTAGAGAGACACAATCCTCTCATTTTCTTTTTTCACTTCGAACTAACTAGGTTTATAATGAACGGAAGCTACTTGTGAAAGAATGGCGGAAAAGAAAGAGAATGGTGAGTGCTTTCAAATCTAGTATAATCTCGGGTTTCTGAGGCTGAGGTGCGTCAGTAACTCATACTGAATACAAATGAGAAAACTGGGCATTTGAGTCAATTGCCGAGCAGGGGAGGGGGACGGACTATGTGGGAGTAGGGGGTTGGTATTGGACGGGGATTATTAGAGGTGTGATATGAAATGGGGATTATTGAGAGCGGGGATCAGGTCGCTCAAGTGTACTATTAATCTTACTGCAGCTATGAGACCAGTTTTGAGTATCTACTGTAGCCACTGGACATCCAGTAGCCACTAAAAGAAGTCCATGATTTTAATGATCAAAGATGAAGAACTTGACAACATTTAATTTGGTTTCAGAACCAAGTCTCCAAGAAATCTGATATTTCTACACATTGTGTAATTTGTAGAATTTCAACCATATCTAGTGAATTAACATTTTGTCATATTCTGTGCAGGCTGTTGATTTGACTGATGCAGTTCTGGAAGGGTACCCCAAGAGCAGGAAGCAGTTTTTTGTAAGTTTGAAAAACAATTCTAGTCACTTTCAACTGGATCAAGTTTGTCTGCGTTTAATAGAGGTTAGGACTCTGCAAAGAGTGTTTGGCAGTGGGACTATTAGTGAACAACGGGGAGCCATGCTTATTTTGACTATGTCACTGGATATTCTCGATGAACATGCATTTACTTGACCAAGTTATTTTCTTACATATTAATAATCTTTGTTATTGTCGCAAGTAGGCTTACATTAACACTGCAGTGACGTTACTGTGAAAATCCCATAGTTGCCACATTCCGGCACCTGTTCGGGTACACAGAGGGAGAATTCAGAATGTCCAAATTACCTAACAGCACGTCTTTCGGGACTTGTGGGAGGAAACCGGAGCATCCGGAGGAAACCCACGCGCACACAGGGAGAACATGCAGACTCCGTACAGTGATCTAAGCCGGGAATTGAACCCGGGTCCTTGGTGGTGTGAAGCAACAGTGCTAACCACTGTGCTACCGTACATGAGCAACACCTGCAGCAGCAGATTGTCAAATCCCAGCAGCTAATGATCAGCAAAATCAAATTATTCCAGAACTTGGGTGGTTAAAATTGAGGATCGGATCCATAAACCAGGCTGAACTAGAATGAGGCCGCTTAGAAGGAGAATTAGGAAATACATTTTCACACAAAGGGTTGTGGATATCTGGAACACTCTCCCCTAAAAGGCAGTAGGCTGGAGATTAAATGGAGCCATGAAGCCTAAAATCGATCATTTTATTTTTTGGGTAAGGTATTTGGAGTGAAGGTTCAAATCAGTCGTGATCCAACTGATCGAGGATCTGAATGGCCTCTTCCTGCTTCTAGTCCAAAGATAGCTGCCATTATGTAATTCTGGTAAAGCCACTCAAAAGTCCTGGATTAAGCAGTTGGCGGTGAGTTAGTCTGGGATGTACATCAGAGGTTGTCCTGCCAGATCCTCCACTGAACTGAAGGCAAATAAATAACTTTTAAATAACTGTTGATAAAATTGAAGCCTAGCACATCTACCAGGTGGTGTTATCTGAGGGACAGGTGTGAGACCAGTGCCTCTGCTCTCCACTAAGGCAAATGGATCAATTATTTCCAAATTAGACAAGCAAGACTCTACCGATGAGGATTTCACAATAGCTTGGTGATGGCTTCCAGTGTTTGGTAGGCAACCTGGTACAATGTGTTGATGGTGTACAACATGCTCTAACAATTTCTTTTGGAGCCTATTTCAATAATATCTCCTTTGGTTTATTAATTCAGGAGGAGATTGGTATAGAAACAGATGAAGATCACATGGTCACTGTACCAGACTTCTGAAGATTGGGAATGAAGGTCCTAAGAGATTTTATGTAAATATTAATAGCTATCTCCTGGTGCTTTCTACCCAATGTTTTAAGACTTGTTGACATGCTGTGTCTAGGAATTTGTGGATCCTCTGGTTGCTGGATGTTACCAGATCCTGCAGCTTGATGCAAATGTCACTGCGAAATTTATTCAATTCTCAAGGTTACTGTGTGTTCTCATTTGCATCTGATCACTTAAGAAGCATTACTTCACATTGAGGTGATATGATTATATTTGTGATTTCAACAAAAGGTTAACTAGATTCTGCCCTTCCCTGTTCAAAATTCCAACATCACTCTTCAATTATTTTAATTGTGCTTTTGCGGTTCCTCTCTGCAGTGCTGCAGACTTCTGTTTTGGTTGACTCTGAGTGGCCCTGATGCATTGAAGTGGCATCCAGTTTGTGGAGCTCTCCGGTGCATCAGATCTATTGCTGTCTAAAATCTATGGAGGATTACTCTGAATCTAAACTCAGGAATTTCCTAGCTTGGATGTTGAGCTGAGCTTGCTCATCTCTCTGTGCAGCTCAGCTATTAATGAATAATCAATACATCGAGTACAGACCCAATGTGTCAATATTATCTTTTCATACTCTTATGGTTAAGCTATGTTTTTGGCTCAAAGATTTGTTTTGTCATGGGCTGGTATGGACTTCAGTGGTGGACGAACTGATTAACTGAAGCTACAGTATTGTAAATGTTATGTTTTTCAGATTAAAATATTGCAACGTGATGCTGTTGTTCTTTCGTTAAAAATTGTAAATAGACATATCTAAAAACCCGGCATGATGTTCCCAAAGCTGTAATAAGGGTTCCCTCATTTCATAAAGAAAACCTGGAGTCCTGGTACAAGATCTTGGAGGTTTGTGGGACTGGAGGAAATTGCAAATAGGGGGAAAGTTAATACATGGTACGGTATCAGAGTGGTTAACACTGCTGCTTCACAGCGCCAGGGACCCAGGTTCAATTCTGGCCTTGGATGACTATATGAAGTTTGCACGTTGTCCCTGTGTTTGCCTGGATTTCCTCCGGGAGCTCCGGTTTCCTCCCACAGTCCAAGATGTGCAGGATAGGCCATGATAAATTACCCCTTAGTGTCCAGGGATGTGTAGGTTAGGTGGGTTATGGGGATAGTGCAGAGGAGTGGGCCTAGGTATGGTGCCCTTTCAGAGAGCCGGTGCTGACTCAATGGGCCGAATGGTCTCTTTCTGCACTGTTGGGATTCTGGGTGTTATGATGGAATTTGAAAACTAGGATGAGAATTTAAAAATTGCGGCTTTAAAAAAAAACTTTCACTGGATGGCAGTGGGCTAGGCAAGGATTTATTATCCATCCCGATTTGCCCTTGAAAAGGCGGTGATGAGCCACCTTTTTGAACCACAGTCGTACACATGGGGGTCAGTGAACCATGGAGCTGTTAGGGAAGGGAGTTCCAGGATTTTGACTCAATGGTTGAAGGAACGGTGAAATAGTTCTAGATGGTGTGTCATTTTGAGGAAAACTTGCAGGTGGTTGTTTCCATGCATCTTCTGCCCATGAATTTGAAGTTTCAAAGATGATGGATTTGGAAGGTGCTATTGAACGAATATTGCCGAACTGTGAAACCAATGTAGGTCAGCAAGTAAAGACAATGGCTGAAAAGGACTTGGTGTGAACTGGGATACAAGCAGCAGTTAGTTGAAGGATGTGGGAAGGTGGCCAGATAACACTAGAATTACACAAATCTGGAAATAATGACGGTCGGGGTAAGTAGGGGAGTGGGTGTAAGCAACAGATAAGCCGAGGATGTATTAGGGTGACATTAGAAATGGAAAAACCATCTTCAACAAGAGAATAGAACTCGAGAGAAAATGCTGGAAAATCTCAGCAGGTCTGGCAGCATCTGTGGGGAGAGAAAAGTGCTAATGTTTCGAGTCCAGATGACCCTTTGTAAAAGTTAGTCATCTGGACTCAACGTCAGCTCTTTTCTCTCCCTACAGATGCTGCCAGACCTGCTGAGATTTAGGACAGCACGGTGGCACAGTGGTTAGCACTGCTGCCTCATGGCACCGAGGTCCCAGGTTCGATCCCGGCTTACCCTGTATCCTGGTTGGTGTCTTCCCCCCCATCTCGCCTTATTGATTCACCAGCCTGTTCCGAGACCTGTTTCACTTGTGCTTTTATAAAATGATGGTTAGCACTGCTGCTTCAGAGCACCATGAACCCAGCACAGCCAGTGCTATCTTCTTGTCTGGGATGTGAGTGTAATGTGTGTATGCGGCTGCAGCATGTCAGCCTCCTGCGTGTTAATCCCGGGACCGGCGAATCCCAGACCATTTCGCATTGGAATCGATTGTGTGCCACACGGCCCCAGTGTTAGCCCCTCCACAGTCGATGAATTGGTGCAGGAGCAGCGCTCAGTGGAAATCGTGAGAGACAGATCCTCCTACATTCCCACTCTCTGGTTAAATCTCCGACCTTCCCGCTTTCCGTTTAAATTTCTGACCTTCCTGCTCTCCAGTTAAACCTCTGACATACAACCAAGAAAGCACAACAGCGCCTATACCTCCTCAGGAAACTAAGGAAATTCAGCATGTCCACATTGACTCTAACCAATTATTACAGATGCACTATAGAAAGCATCCTATCGGTCTGCATCACAGCCTGGTATGGCAACTGCTCGGCCCAAGACAGCAAGAAACTTCAGAGAGTCGTGAACACAGCCCAGTCCATCACACAAACCCGCCTCCCATCCATTGACTCCATCTACACCTCTTGCTGCCTGGGGAAAGTGGGCAGCATAATCAAAGACCCCTCCCACCCGGCTTACTCACTCTTCCAACTTCTTCCATCGGGCAGGAGATACAAAAGTCTGAGAACACGCACAAACAGGTTGAAAAACAGCTTCTACCCCGCTAGCAAATCAAATGTTACCAGACTCCTGAATAGTCCTCTTATGGACTGAACTGATCTCTCCGCACATCTTCTCTACTGAGTAACACAATACTCCATATGCTTCAACCGATTTCTATGGGTTTCCTCCCGAACGACGTGCAGTTAGGTGAATTGGACATTCTGAATGCATTCTAAAGGATCTTTGATGGATGTCCTCCAGATGGTTCCTTTCTCAAGGTTAAGTTTTCAGTGAGTATTTTATTTTCCTTCAGACTGTAAACTGCAGACTCAGACTGCAGGCAACAAAGCTCCTCTTCCTTTAAGGGTTTAGAGGCTTCTGGCACAATCAGGTCACATGATCAGACTCTTAAAGTGACCTTGTCCCAACCAGGAACAAACATGAATGCACAACATTTTCCTCCCCCTTTACATCCTAAAAGAAAACCTGACTTCACCCCAATCACAGACTGGTCAGGTAGAACATTGTCCCTGGCCACCTATTGGTGCCAATTCACCAACTGGATGCCGATGGTAACTTTCCCAAAACAAAACCGAAGAAAACAGTCAAAATTTGAGCACTTCACCTCCTCTGCTTGACTTAAAGGTATATCACAATTATCTATGCACGGACCAAAAATAACATAGAACATAGAACATAGAACGATACAGCGCAGTACAGGCCCTTCGGCCCTCGATGTTGCACCGACATGGAAAAAAAAACTAAAGGCCATCTAACCTACACTATGCCCTTATCATCCATATGCTTATCCAATAAATTTTTAAATGCCCTCAATGTTGGCGAGTTCACTACTGTTGCAGGTAGGGCATTCCACGGCCTCACCACTCTTTGCGTAAAAAACCCACCTCTGACCTCTGTCCTATATCTATTACCCCTCAATTTAAGGCTATGTCCCCTCGTGCTAGCCACCTCCATCCGCGGGAGAAGGCTCTCGCTGTCCACCCTATCTAACCCTCTGATCATTTTGTATGCCTCTATTAAGTCACCTCTTAACCTTCTTCTCTCTAACGAAAACAACCTCAAGTCCATCAGCCTTTCCTCATAAGATTTTCCCTCCATACCAGGCAACATCCTGGTAAATCTCCTCTGCACCCGTTCCAAAGCTTCCACGTCCTTCCTATAATGAGGCGACCAGAACTGTACGCAATACTCCAAATGCGGCCGTACCAGAGTTTGGTACAGCTGCATCATGACCTCATGGCTCCGGAACTCAATCCCTCTACCAATAAAGGCCAACACACCATAGGCCTTCTTCACAACCCTATCAACCTGGGTGGCAACTTTCAGGGATCTATGTACATGGACACCGAGATCCCTCTGCTCATCCACACTACCAAGAATTTTACCATTAGCCAAATATTCCGCATTCCTGTTATTCTTTCCAAAGTGAATCACCTCACACTTCTCCACATTAAACTCCATTTGCCACCTCTCAGCCCAGCTCTGCAGCTTATCTATGTCCCTCTGTAACCTGCAACATCCTTCCGCACTGTCTACAACTCCACCGACTTTAGTGTCGTCTGCAAATTTACTCACCCATCCTTCTGCGCCCTCCTCTAGGTCATTTATAAAAATGACAAACAGCAACGGCCCCAGAACAGATCCTTGTGGTACGCCACTCGTAACTGAACTCCATTCTGAACATTTCCCATCAACTACCACTCTCTGTCTTCTTTCAACTAGCCAATTTCTGATCCACATCTCTAAATCACCCTCAATCCCCAGCCTCCGTATTTTCTGCAATAGCCGACCGTGGGGAACCTTATCAAACGCTTTACTGAAATCCATATACACCACATCAACTGCTCTACCCTCGTCTACCTGTTCAGTCACCTTCTCAAAGAACTCGATAAGGTTTGTGAGGCATGACCTACCCTTCACAAAACCATGCTGACTATCCCTAATCATATTATTCCTATCTAGATGATTATAAATCGTATCTTTTATAATCCTCTCCAAGACTTTACCCACCACAGACGTTAGGCTCACCGGCCTATAGTTACCGGGGTTATCTCTACTCCCCTTCTTGAACAAAGGGACCACATTTGCTATCCTCCAGTCCTCTGGCACTATTCCTGTAGCCAATGATGACCTAAAAATCAAAGCCAAAGGCTCAGCAATCTCTTCCCTGGCTTCCCAGAGAATCCTAGGATAAATCCCATCCGGCCCCGGGGACTTATCTATTTTCACCTTGTCCAGAATTGCCAACACTTCTTCCCTACACACCTCAATGCCATCTATTCTAATAGCCTGGGTCTCAGCATTCTCCTCCTCAATATTATCTTTTTCTTGAGTGAATACTGACGAAAAGTATTCATTTAGTATCTCGCTTATCTCCTCAGCCTCCACACACAACTTCCCACCACTGTCCTTGACTGGCCCTACTCTTACCCTAGTCATTCTTTTATTCCTGACATACCTATAGAAAGCTTTTGGGTTTTCCTTGATCCTACCTGCCAAAGACTTCTCATGTCCCCTCCTTGCTCGTCTCAGCTCTCTCTTTAGATCCTTCCTCGCTTCCTTGTAACTATCAAGCGCCCCAACTGAAACTTCACGCCTCATCTTCACATAGGCCTCCTTCTTCCTCTTAACAAGAGATTCCACTTCTTTGGTAAACCACGGTTCCCTCGCTCGACCCCTTCCTCCCTGCCTGACTGGTACGTACTTATCAAGAACATGCAATAGCTGTTCCTTGAACAAGCTCCACATATCCAGTGTGCCCAACCCTTGCAGCCTACTTCTCCAACCAACACATCCTAAGTCATGTCTAATGGCATCATAATTGCCCTTCCCCCAGCTATAACTCTTGCTCTGCGGGGTATACTTATCCCTTTCCATCACTAACGTAAAGGTCACCGAATTGTGGTCACTGTCTCCAAAGTGTTCACCTACCTCCAGATCTAACACCTGGCCTGGTTCATTACCCAAAACCAAATCCAAAGTGGCCTCACCTCTTGTTGGCCTGTCAACATATTGTGTCAGAAAACCCTCCTGCACACATTGTACAAAGAACGACCCATCCAATGTACTCGAACTATATCTTTTCCAGTCAATATTAGGAAAGTTAAAGTCTCCCATAACAACTACCCTGTTACTTTCGCTCTTTTCCAGAATCATCTTCGCCATCCTTTCCTCTACATCTCTAGAACTATTAGGTGGCCTATAGAAAACTCCCAAAGATAAAACTAAAGAAATGGGACACTGGAAATAAACAGGGACTTTCAGTGTGCAGACATCCAAAAAGGATGAAGAAGCTAAAAGTGAGAGTGAGAGATTTTGTGCCTTCTTGGTGGTAACCATGTCCACAGTCTGGACAGAATACAGCTGCTGGTGAATGTGATTCAGGGCCGAAACAATTGAATAGGAAATGTGGATCCATTCCTACAAAACGGAAGCTGAGTTGCAAAGACAGAGATTGCACATGTGTAGGAACTAATGTGAGTGTTTGTAACTACGTGGGGCATCACTTTGTTGTAATTGCCTTTTAACATGAAATATCTTTCACCTGTTAATTAATGTTTGAATTATGTTCATTTTAGTTGGTTTGTTGTTTTGATAAGTGAAAAATTGTCTTTTTTTATTGGGGATAATTGGTCTCTATAGGTAATTGCTGTCTGAAACACTAGGTTCTGACACGGCTAGATTGAGAAAATGCTGAGAAATTGTTCCCTGGCTGAAAAGACAAGGGCATCGTGTCAGGATAAGGTGAATTATTTTAGATTGAGATGAGAAATTCCCTCATCCAAAGGGTTATGAATCTTTGGAATTCTCAACCCGAGGATTCTGGATGCTCTATGTTGAGTGTATCCATGGGTGGTCTGAGGAGAAAGTGGAATGAAGAATCAGCCATGATCTTATTAAATGACAGAGCTCGAGCCATAAGGCCTATTACGGACCGTGTTTCTTCTATTCTTAAGAATCTTTTCAAGTACCAACATTATAAACAATCCACATATTTAATTAGAACCAAAAAGTGCAACACATTTTCTTCAGTATTTCTGCTGATAACATTTCATTTATAACACTTCTGGGAATTTCCAGCATATTCTCGTGGTGTAGCAATGTGAAACCATCCTGGCGACTCAGCTCAGCTCGTTGGTTAACTGCCGGAGTATCCCAACCACAATCTCCCGCAGAGTCTGAAACAGCAGAGACAATCAATATTACAGATTTCACATCACTATTAAAAATCACTGAAGATAATTTAGTTCCCACATTATTTAATCCAGTTAGTAACCCCAACTTTCCAAAAAAAACATTTAACTATAGAAAGTCTGAAACTAGTTTTTAATTGCAGCAGGTGACACTGAAAAGACAGATCTGGATTCAGGTGGAGTCTCACTTTGGTTTTGGTCTTGTGATCCACCACCTTCTCCGGCAGCGAGTTCCAGGCACCCACTACCCTCTGTGTAAAAACTTGCCTCGTACATCTCTTCTAAACTTTGCCCCTCGCACCTTAAGCCTATGCCGCCTAGTAATTGACCCTGCCAGGATTGTACAGACTCTGGAACAGTTCCTGCAAGTTGGAGGGTAGCTAATGTAACTCCAGTATTTAAAATGGAGGTAGAGAGAAAACAGAATTATAGACCAGTCAGCCTGACGTTGGTAGTGGGCGAAAATTCTAGTATCCATTGTCAAAGATTTTATAGCAGAGCATTTAGAAAACTGACATGGATGGACAGAGTGAGCATGGATTTATGAAGGGGAAATCATCTGTGACAAATCTTCTGGAATTCTTCGAGGATTTAACTAGTGGAGTTGATGAGGGAAAGCAAGAGGATGTGGTATATTTGATCTTTCAAAAGGCCTTTAACAAAGTCCTGCACAAGAGATAAGTGTGTAAAATTAAAGCGAATGGGATTGGGGGTAGTGTATAGAGATGGATTGAAAACTGGTTGGTAGGCAGGAAACAAAGAATAATAATTAACGGGTCTTTTTCAAATTGATAGGCAGTGACTAGTGGGGTACCCCACAGGGATCGGTGCTGGGACACCAGCTATTCACAATATATATTTATGATATCGATGAGGGAACAAAATGTCATATCTCCAAATTTGCAGATGACACCAAGTTGGGTGGGAGGGTGAGCTGTGAGGAGGATGCAGAGATCCTTCAGTGTGATTTGGACAGGTGAGTGGGCAAATGAATGACAGATGCAGTATAATTTGGATAAATGCGAGGTTATCCCCTTTGGTAACAAAAACGAGAAGGCAGATTATTATCTGAATGGCCATAAATTAGGGGAGGGAAATGTGCACCGAGACCTGGGTGCCCTCATACACCAGTCACTGAAGGTAAGCATGCAGCTACAGCAGGCGGTAAACAAGGTAAATGGTATGTTGGCCTTCAGAGCGAGAGGATTCGAGTACAGGAGCAGGGATGTCTTGCCACAATTATACAGGGCCTTGGTGAGGAATATTGCCTGCAGTTTTGGTCTCCTTATCTGAGGAAGGATGTTCGAGCAATAGAGGGAGGGCAGTGAAGGTTTACCAGACTGATTCCTGGGATGTCGGAACTGACGTACGAGGAGAGATTGAATCGGTTAAGATTGTATTCGCTGGAGTTCAGAAGAATGAGGGAGTATCTCATAGAAACCTATAAAATTCTAACAGGACTGGGCAGGGTAGATGCAGGAAGGATGTTCCCGATGGTAAGCCACTAATGTGATAAATTATTTAAGAGGAGATTGGGTAGCACAAGTTATTAGCACTGTGGCTTCACAGCGCCAGGATCCCAGGTTTGATTCCCTGCTGGGTCACTGTCTGTGTGGAGTCTGCACGTTCTCCCCGTGTGTGCGTGGGTTTCCTCCGGGTGCTCCGGTTTACTCCCACAGTCCAAAGATGTGCAGGTTAGGTGGATTGGCCATGATAAATTGCCCTTAGTGACCAAAAAAGGTTAGGAAGGATTATTGGGTTATGGGGTAGGGTGGAAGTGAGGGCTTAAATGGGTCGGTGCAGACTCGATGGGCCGAATGGCCTCCTTCTGCACTGTATATTTTATGTTTATGTTTCTTTTCTAAAATACATTTTCGCCCTCAGCTCCTGGGCAGAAGTGGCCAAAAGTGAACCAAATTACTCCGCCCAAATCTGCTTTTTGATTTCAGTCAATTACCAGCTGAGGATTAGATGATTGTGGGATGTTGCGAGGTCATCACTTGACGGCTACATTTAGTGACAGCACCATTGGAACAAATAAAGGAAGGTTTATTATCACCACCAGGAGATGGAAGAACAACACATGCCAACACATTAACCTAGGACAAAAGTTCGGCGCAACATCGTGGGCCGAAGGCCCTGTTCTGTGCTGTATTTCTCTATCTATCTAAACACTTGACCTGAATGTGTCCAATTATTGCTGGGCAGGTTACAGAGTGCAGACAAGTCACAATGCTACCATTATCGGTTTCGGAGCTCGCACAGCACTAACATACTAAGACAACCATTAGTCCCTTGAACATTTGGATTGTGCTGGGATCTGACCTGTGGTTTGCAGTGTTCCTCGATCCAGCTGAAGACACAGGCTGACAACTCCTGGAAACTGGTCACAGAGATGCAAGCATTGAAAGTCTGAAATAGGGGGTCCATGATGTTTTGAAAAATACGAAACTTGAGTTGATCGGTCAGCAGGCCCTTGCCTTGGTGAGGATTATTCCGATGGGCTTTTACAATCGCTTCATAATTCCTGAAAACAGAAAATTATTTGTAGTTCAGATTGCAATTATTTGCATTCGCCCAATTTCATTTTTTTTCTTTCTAACTATAGTCAGAGAATCACCTTCAGTGGCTTCCATTCCCACTTTTGCACCAATACCCCTAGTGTCCCCCACAAACCCATCCTTGGCCCCTTCCTTTACTCAGCAATCGGCGTCCCTAAATCATTCAAAATGTGTCAGTTTTCACACATATGTGACCACTCAGCACTACTGTTATATAATCTTCAGAATCTTGGGTGTTATATTTTACCTCAAGATGAGCTTCTGACAATAACATTACCACCGACTTCCACCTTCATAACATCACCCGGCTCTGGCCCTGCCACCTCATCTGCTTCTGAAACTTTTATTTGTGTCTTTCTGACCTCGAGACTTGACTATTCCAACACATTCCCAGCTTAACTTACACTTTAAACCCTCTGTTAACTTGCTGCTCAAGTCCTGCACCAAGTCCCATCATCCATGTGGTAGAGAAGGGGGATGCAGCCCTATGTTTGGTAATGCATTCATCATCCGGCTGCTCTAACATCACATTAATTGAAAGAACTTGCATTTCTATGGCGCAATTCACTCAGAATGCTGCAATGTATGAAATGTGAGAGGTCACTTGTACCCAGGCCCACAGACAGCAATGTTGCAGATAGACTTGGGGCTGGTTTAGCACACTGGGCTAAATCGCTGGCTTTTAAAGCAGACCGAGGCAGGCCAGCAGCGCGGGTTCAATTCCCGTACCAGCCTCCCCAAACAGGTGCCGGAATGTGGCGACTAGGGGCTTTTCACAGTAACTTCATTGAAGCCTACCTGTGACAATAAGCGATTATGTCATCCTCAAATATCGGAGCTACACCTTACCTTCCTGCCTGACCTTCCGAATAGTCTGATACCCTGGATATTTAACTCCCAGTCGTGACCATCCTGCTACTATGTCTCTAATGGCTACTAAATCAGACTCAATTTCGTTGGAGTTTAGAAAGATGAGGGGGATCTTATTGAAAATTACAGGATATTGCGAGGCCTGGATAGAGTGGACGTGGAGAGAATGTTTCCACTTGTCGGAAAAACTAGAAGCAGAGGACGAAATCTCAGACTAAAGGGACTATCCTTTAAAACAGAGATGAGGAGGAATTTCTTCAGCCAGCGGGTAGTGAACCTGTGGAACTCTTTGCCACAGAAGGATGCGGAGGCCAAATCACGAGTGTCTTCAAGACAGATATATAAGGGCAGCACGGTGGCACCGTGGTTATCACTGATGCCTCACGGCACTGAGGGCCCAGGTTCGATTCCGGCCGTATGTCACTGTCCGTGTGGAGTTTGCACATTCTACCCGTGTTTGCATGGGTTTCGCCCCCAGAACCCAAAGATGTGCAGGGTAGGTGGATTGGCCACGCTAAATTGCCCCTTAATTGGAAAAAATGAATTGGATACTCTAAATTTAAAAAGAAGACAGGGATAGATAGGTTCTTCATTATTAAGGGGATCAGGGGTTATGGAGAGAAGGCAGGAGAATGGGGATGAGAAAATATCAGCCATGATTGAATAGCGGAGCAGACTCAATGGGCCGAGTGGCCTAATTCTGCTCCTATGTCTTATGGTCTGGTAGAAGACATTTGTGACTCCACTTTCATGGAATTAAAAGTGGATTACGTTACTAATTATATTCTTTGAATCTAAAGTAGCCAGCTGGCTGCTTTCAGCAGAGGCCTTGTCCACAGCTTGAATAGAGCAACCACAACAATTAAAAAATAATTTCCTGAACTGCTTTGCAGAACTGGAGAAATAGAATTTGTGAAGAAAATCCTGGTAATTCCTAATTCATTGTCTTTTCTTGTGTAAATTTAGTATTCATTGAGGTAACATGTGCTACTATTGAGAAATCATAGAATTTACAGTGCAGGAGGCCATTCGGCCCTTGGAACGAGCACCCTACCCAAGCCCACGCCTCCATCCTATCCCCGTAACCCCACCTAACCTTTTGGTCACTAAGGGCAATTTATCATGGCCAATCCACTTAACCTGCACATCTTTGGACAAATCTTTCCAGCACCCAGAGGAAAGCCACGCAGATACGGGGAGAAAGTGCAAACTCCAGTCACCAGAGGCCAGAACTGAACCTGGGACTCTGGAGCTGTGAGGCAGCAGTGCTAACCACTGTGCCACCCTTAATGGATGCTTTTCATTGCACAAGTCCCCGGAGCAGGTACAACACAGCGTTAAATATAGAGTGAAGCTCTCTATACAGTATTCACATCAAACACTCCCAGGGCAGGTACAGCACAGGGTTAGATACAGAGTAAAGCTCCCTCTACACTGTCCCCATCAAACACTCCCAGGACAGGTACAGCACGGGGTTAGATACAGAGTAAAGCTCCCTCTACACTGTCCCCATCAAACACTCCCAGGACAGGTACAGCAAAGGGTTAGATACAGAGTAAAGCTCCCTCTACACTGTCCCCATCAAACACTCCCAGGACAGGTGCAGCACGGGGTTAGATACAGACAATTCCATAAAAAGGATGAGCAAAAATGCAAGGTCAAGGAATTCTACATAACCCTGTGACATTGGTCAGGAATTGGTTGGGAGGTACAGAAAGTGCAGGTAAAGGGAATGTTTCCTAATTGGCAGGATACAAACTATGGTGTTTTACAATCAAGGACATTCGTAGGAATATATGTGACATGATCAGTATGTGAAATGCAATGATCGTTGGGCACACAAATTACCTAGATGTTGGGCAGGTGTGGATATCCTGAGAGCTATTGGGAGTCACCTATGGGAATGATGTGAGCTGCTGAACCCAAGTACAATATCTAAAGAAGTAGTTCTCAAATTGTAGTTTATGAGGATCCTCCAGATGGCCTGCGGGATGATCCAAGATGCAGGTCACTGACGTGCAATGTTACTGCAAAGGCCAGAACCTCATTCCACCACTCTGGTGACATGACACAACCAGACCAGCTCCCATATGTATGGTACAAGTTGTCATAAGTACAAGCAACAAGAGTGTAATTTTATAAGCAAGATTTATTTGCTGCTGTTTTTGTTTGATCAATATAGATGCAAGAAAAATGCTCGCTGTGATGATTTTATAACATGCTGAATTGTTTCAAATAAACATATTTTCTTGTAGTGTTACAGTTTATAATGTGAAAAAGTCTATGCTTTTGTTTCTCACATGAATTAATTTACTTGTATTTAATAAAAAATGCACTTAAATGTATTACATTTAGTGGTGAAAAAGCAGGAAAGTATTTATAACTTCCATAAATTCCTATTAATTCTGATGAGTTCTTTGGGGTGACATTTGGAAGCAAGCGGGGGAGGCGAATGGATGGTCTACGGTGTCTTTTGACCCACCCAAATTGTCAAAATCTTTGAGAACCACTGACCTAAAGCATAAAGCAAAATGCAAATGTTTTGACTCTTTAAAATTTCCACTATTTTGAAGGAGAACAAGAACAAAGAACAAAGTACAGCGCAGGAACAGGCCCATCGGCTCTCCGAGCCAGCGTCGACCATGCTGCCCGTCTAAACTAAAATCTTCTACACTTCCTGGGTCCGTATCCCTCTATTCCCATAGTATTAAATTCTATGCGATTATGTTTTCTTGGTGATGTTTTGCTGTTCTACCTTTTCGTGTCCATGATCAGTTACAAAATCCTAATGCACAATTCAGCAAAAGGTTTAATTGCTTTGTAATAACTGGAGACACTTTTGGCTGTGCAGCGGGTTCTGGGAGGATGATGCAGCGGGTTCTGGGAGGGCTGTGCAGCGGGTTCTGGGAGGGCTGTGCAGCGGGTTCTGGGAGGATGATGCAGCGGGTTCTGGGAGGATGATGCAGCGAGTTCTGGGAGGATGATGCAGCGGGTTCTGGGAGGGCTGTGCAGCGGGTTCTGGGAGGATGATGCAGCGGGTTCTGGGAGGGCTGTGCAGCGGGTTCTGGGAGGATGATGCAGCGGGTTCTGGGAGGGCTGTGCAGCGGGTTCTGGGAGGGCTGTGCAGCGGGTTCTGGGAGGGCGATGCAGCGGGTTCTGGGAGGATGATGCAGCGGGTTCTGGGAGGATGATGCAGCGGGTTCTGGGAGGATGATGCAGCGGGTTCTGGGAGGGCTGTGCAGCGGGCTCTGGGAGGGCTGTGCAGCGGGTTCTGGGAGGATGATGCAGCGGGTTCTGGGAGGGCTGTGCAGCGGGTTCTGGGAGGGCTGTGCAGCGGGTTCTGGGAGGATGATGCAGCGGGTTCTGGGAGGGCTGTGCAGCGGGTTCTGGGAGGGCTGTGCAGCGGGTTCTGGGAGGGCTGTGCAGCGGGTTCTGGGAGGGCTGTGCAGCGGGTTCTGGGAGGATGATCCAGCGGGTTCTGGGAGGATGATGCAGCGGGTTCTGGGAGGGCTGTGCAGCGGGTTCTGGGAGGATGATGCAGCGGGTTCTGGGAGGGCTGTGCAGCGGGTTCTGGGAGGATGATGCAGCGGGTTCTGGGAGGGCTGTGCAGCGGGTTCTGGGAGGATGATGCAGCGGGTTCTGGGAGGGCTGTGCAGCGGGTTCTGGGAGGGCTGTGCAGCGGGTTCTGGGAGGGCGATGCAGCGGGTTCTGGGAGGATGATGCAGCGGGTTCTGGGAGGATGATGCAGCGGGTTCTGGGAGGATGATGCAGCGGGTTCTGGGAGGGCTGTGCAGCGGGTTCTGGGAGGGCTGTGCAGCGGGTTCTGGGAGGATGATGCAGCGGGTTCTGGGAGGGCTGTGCAGCGGGTTCTGGGAGGGCTGTGCAGCGGGTTCTGGGAGGATGATGCAGCGGGTTCTGGGAGGGCTGTGCAGCGGGTTCTGGGAGGGCTGTGCAGCGGGTTCTGGGAGGGCTGTGCAGCGGGTTCTGGGAGGGCTGTGCAGCGGGTTCTGGGAGGATGATCCAGCGGGTTCTGGGAGGATGATGCAGCGGGTTCTGGGAGGGCTGTGCAGCGGGTTCTGGGAGGATGATGCAGCGGGTTCTGGGAGGGCTGTGCAGCAGGTTCTGGGAGGGCTGTGCAGCGGGTTCTGGGAGGGCTGTGCAGCAGGTTCTGGGAGGGCTGTGCAGCGGGTTCTGGGAGGGCTGTGCAGCAGGTTCTGGGAGGATGATGCAGCGGGTTCTGGGAGGGCTGTGCAGCGGGTTCTGGGAGGGCTGTGCAGCAGGTTCTGGGAGGATGATGCAGCGGGTTCTGGGAGGGCTGTGCAGCAGGTTCTGGGAGGGCTGTGCAGCGGGTTCTGGGAGGATGATGCAGCGGGTTCTGGGAGGGCTGTGCAGCGGGTTCTGGGAGGGCTGTGCAGCGGGTTCTGGGAGGGCTGTGCAGCGAGTTCTGGGAGGGCTGTGCAGCGGGTTCTGGGAGGATGATGCAGCGGGTTCTGGGAGGGCTGTGCAGCGAGTTCTGGGAGGGCTGTGCAGCGCGTTCTGGGAGGGCTGTGCAGCGGGTTCTGGGAGGATCATGCAGCGGGTTCTGGGAGGATCATGCAGCGGGTTCTGGGAGGATCATGCAGCGGGTTCTGGGAGGATCATGCAGCGGGTTCTGGGAGGATGATGCAGCGGGTTCTGGGAGGGCTGTGCAGCGGGTTCTGGGAGGGCTGTGCAGCGGGTTCTGGGAGGGCTGTGCAGCGGGTTCTGGGAGGGCTGTGCAGCGGGTTCTGGGAGGGCTGTGCAGCGGGTTCTGGGAGGATCATGCAGCGGGTTCTGGGAGGATCATGCAGCGGGTTCTGGGAGGATCATGCAGCGGGTTCTGGGAGGATCATGCAGCGGGTTCTGGGAGGGCTGTGCAGCACAGTACATCCCAGACACCAAAGAGCTCAGCTATAAGGTGATTGGCAAAAGAACCAAAAACGACATGAAGAAAACTGGTTTTACACGTAGTTACCATGTGGAGTGCATCGCCTGACTGGGTGGTGAAAACAGCTTCAATAGTCACCCTGAAACTGGATGGGGGAGATGGTGGAGTAGTAACAATGTCACATTAATGCTCTGGGGATGTGGATTCAAATTCCAACACGGCAGCTGAAATTGGGACCATGAAACTACCATCGATTGTTGTAAAGCATCGAGTTCACTGCTGTTCTCTAGGGGAGGAAATCTGCCATCCTTACCCCAAGTCTGGCCTACATGTCCCTCTGGACCCACAACAACGTGGGTGACTCTTAACTGGCCCTCAGAAATGTTCAGTTTAAAGGCAATTAGGGGTGGACAACACCATCTGGCTTTTCCAGCAACGACCACCTAACAGGACAGAATTAAATAATAGAAATGACTGAGATATAGAAAAAAGCAAGACAGTGGGACTAACTGGATTGCTTGCTAAAAGAGTCATTGCAGACCCCAGAGACCTCCTTTTGTGCTGCAATATTCCAGGAGTAATTTGTACTGAACCCTGCTATCAAACCCTGAATGGAAAACCTGGCTCACCCAACCCTTCCTAAACCTCCCCTGATCCTTCGCCCTCAGGAGAGTCTCCTGCAACATCACGTCGGCCTTCAGATTCTTTAAATGTGTAAAAGTCCTCTACCTCCTCCCCGGTCCCCCTAACCTCCTCACATTCCATGTTAACTATTCTGATTGGGCCCGTATCTCACCCCACCCCCTTCCCTCCTATCCACCATCATTATAGCCCCCGGGCCCAGTTGCTCTGGCCTGACCCGCCCCCATCCCTTTGTTACCATCAAACCCCTCCCCCCTCTTCCAGAATCCGCCCGCATTCACTTCCTCTGGAAAACACCTCTTCCAGTATCGATCCCATGCCCCCACCCAGGGAAACCTGTTTGTCCAGGTTCCAATGACCGTGGCCCCTCCTCTCACCACACTCCTATAACACTAGCCAACCTTCGCCTGCAAGAGCGGAGGCCCCTGCCCAGGCCTCCCCTCCTCCCAATCCCCTCCCCCATACCCAATCCCTACAAAGACAAACAAACAAAACCCGCATCCCAGAAAACCACCATAACCCCGAAGCCCAACATAATTGTAACCAATTGTCGGCTCTAACAAAGGTAAACTACCCTCCCCCGTTCAACCAACCCAAAAACCCAACTGCTCCCCACAAACAAACAACAACCCGAAACAGGAGATAAAGGCTTGAACAACCCCCCTCCCCTCAGTCCTGGTCCTATTCCCAAACCCATCTCTCATTTCAATCTCAGTCCTTCGGCCTTCAGGGATGCCTCCTCCACCTCAAAATCAAAGTCTCTCGATAGGTCAGCCTCAGCCACCGTCACTGTAGAGTGCCACCTTCACCTGTCCGAAGACCGCCCACCTTCTCGCCAGCTCCACCGTCAAATCCTGGTCTATTCGAATACCAACTCCTTCCTCACATCTTTGCTTTGCCGAACTCAGGACCTTCTCCTTGACATGAAACTTGTGGAAGCAGATTATAACTGTCCATGGGGGCTCGTTTGCTTTCGGCATGGGCCTGAGTGACCGATGAGCCCTGTCCAGCTTATATCGGAAGGGTTCTTCCCCCTCCATCGCTGCCAGCATCTTTGCAAAGTACTCAGTCTGCCTCGGGCCCTCTACCCCCTCGGGCAGGCCCACGATTCGTAAATTCTGCCACCTCAACCTGTTCTCCAGGTCCTCCACCTTGGCTCTGAGTCCCTTGTTGGCCTTCACCACCCTCCACAGTTCTTCACCCATCGAGATGAAATTCCAGATTTTTATTGAATTCAAATTACACCATTTGCTGTGATGGGATTTGAACTCGGGCACCCAGAGCATTACCCTGGGTTCTGGATTACTAGTCCAGTGATAACACCACCACGGTACACAATGTTACTCAATTGTGTGGAGGCACAACAACATTTTGAGCTGATAGCAGCATTCTATTTGTGTAAAATAGCACGTGTTCCCAATGTTTAGTAACATCATTAAACCGCTTGCTTAAGCTATTGTTTATTTTTTTGAAGTACTATGTATCAGGAATAGTAAGGCGAAAAAGTCACTGATAGGAGTAGTCTATCGGCCACCAAATAGTAACGAGATGGTGGGGCAGGCAATAAACAAAGAAATAACTTATGCATGTAGAAATGGTACAGCAGTTATCATGGGGGATTTTAATCTACATGTCGATTGGTTTAACCAGGTCGGTCAAGGCAACCGTGAGGAGGAGTTTATAGAATGTATCCGCGATAGTTTCCTAGAACAGTATGTAATGGAACCTACGAGGGAACAAGCGGTCCTAGATCTTGTCCTGTGTAATGAGACAGGATTGATTCATGATCTCATAGTTAGGGATCCTCTCGGAAGGAGCGATCACAATATGGTGGAATTTAAAATACAGATGGAGGGTGAGAAAGTAAAATCAAATACTAGTGTTTTGTGTTTAAACAAAGGAGATTACAAGGGGATGAGAGAAGAACTAGCTAAGGTAGACTGGGAGCTAAGATTTTATGGTGGAACAGTTGAGGAACAGTGGAGAACCTTCCAAGCGATTTTTCACAGTGCTCAGCAAAGGTTTATACCAACAAAAAGGAAGGACGGAAGAAAGAGGGAAAATCGACCGTGGATATCTAAGGAAATAAGGGAGAGTATCAAATTGAAGGAAAAAGCATATAAAGTGGCAAAGATTGCTGGGAGATTAGAGGACTGGGAAATCTTTAGGGGGAAACAGAAAGCTACTAAAAAAGCTATAAAGAAGAGTAAGATAGAGTATGAGAGTAAACTTGCTCAGAATATAAAAACAGACAGTAAAAGTTTTTACAAATATATAAGACAAAAAAGAGTGGCTAAGGTAAATATTGGTCCTTTAGAGGATGAGAAGGGAGTTTTAATAATGGGAAATGAGGAAATGGCTGAGGAACTGAACAGGTTTTTTGGGTCGGTCTTCACAGTGGAAGACACAAATAACATGCCAGCGACTGATAGAAATGAGGCTATGACAGGTGAGGACCTTGAGAGGATTGTTATCACTAAGGAGGGAGTGATGGGCAAGCTAATGGGGCTAAAGGTAGACAAGTCTCCTGGCCCTGATGGAATGCATCCCAGAGTGCTAAAAGAGATGGCTAGGGAAATTGCAGATGCACTAGTGATAATTTACCGAAATTCACTAGACTCTGGGGTGGTCCCGGTGGATTGGAAATTAGCAAACGTGACGCCACTGTTTAAAAAAGGAGGTAGGCAGAAAGCAGGAAATTATAGGCCAGTGAGTTTGACTTCGGTAATAGGGAAGATGCTGGAATCTATCATCAAGGAAGAAATTGCGAGGCATCTGGATAGAAATTGTCCCATTGGGCAGACGCAGCATGGGTTCGTAAAAGGCAGGTCGTGCCTAACTAATTTAGTGGAATTTTTTGAGGACATTACCAGTGCAGTAGATAACGGGGAGCCGATGGATGTGGTATATCTGGATTTCCAGAAAGCCTTTGACAAGGTGCCACACAAAAGGTTGCTGCATAAGATAAAGATGCATGGCATTAAGGGTAAAGTAGTAGCATGGATAGAGGATTGGTTAATTAATAGAAAGCAAAGAGTTGGGATAAATGGGCGTTTCTCTGGTTGGCAATCAGTAGCTAGTGGTGTCCCTCAGGGATCCGTGTTGGGCCCACAATTGTTCACAATTTACATTGATGATTTGGAGTTGGGGACCAAGGGCAATGTGTCCAAGTTTGCAGATGACACTAAGATGAGTGGTAAAGCGAAAAGTGCAGAGGATACTGGAAGTCTGCAGAGGGATTTGGATAGGTTAAGTGAATGGGCTCGGGTCTGGCAGATGGAATACAATGTTGACAAATGTGAGGTTATCCATTTTGGTAGGAATAACAGCAAACGGGATTATTATTTAAACGATAAAATATTAAAGCATGCCGCTGTTCAGAGAGACTTGGGTGTGCTAGTGCATGAGTCACAGAAGGTTGGTTTACAAGTGCAACAGGTGATTAAGAAGGCAAATGGAATTTTGTCCTTCATTGCTAGAGGGATGGAGTTTAAGACTAGGGAGGTTATGTTGCAATTGTATAAGGTGTTAGTGCGGCCACACCTGGAGTATTGTGTTCAGTTTTGGTCTCCTTACTTGAGAAAGGACGTACTGGCGCTGGAGGGTGTGCAGAGGAGATTCACTAGGTTAATCCCAGAGCTGAAGGGGTTGGATTATGAGGAGAGGTTGAGTAGACTGGGACTGTACTCGTTGGAATTTAGAAGGATGAGGGGGGATCTTATAGAAACATTTAAAATTATGAAGGGAATAGATAGGTTAGATGCGGGCAGGTTGTTTCCACTGGCGGGTGACAGCAGAACTAGGGGGCATAGCCTCAAAATAAGGGGAAGTAGATTTAGAACTGAGTTTAGGAGGAACTTCTTCACCCAAAGGGTTGTGAATCTATGGAATTCCTTGCCCAGTGAAGCAGTTGAGGCTCCTTCATTACATGTTTTTAAGGTAAAGATAGATAGTTTTTTGAAGAATAAAGGGATTAAGGGTTATGGTGTTCGGGCCGGAAAGTGGAGCTGAGTCCACAAAAGATCAGCCATGATCTAATTGAATGGCGGAGCAGGCTCGAGGGGCCAGATGGCCTACTCCTGCTCCTAGTTCTTATGTTCTTATTATGTTCTTATGTGCCTTTCCAAGGGAGACCAGATGCTTTTCAGGTCTGAAAGTGGCAGCCTTTAGCCTATTTGTGAGTTACATGGACACAGCAAACAATGCTCTGATCAAGATGGCCACTATCTTGCAGATAACTTAATTCTGCATCAAGGTGAGAAAATGAATTCCCTCCACCACTGACGCATTGTGGCAGCATTGTGTATCATTTACAAGATGCACTACAGCAAGCACCAAAGCTCCTTTGACAGCACCTTCATAAACTGTGATCTCTACCACCTAAAACAAGGGCAGCAGATACCTGGCAACACCATCATCTGCACGTTTTCTCCAAGCCACACACCACCCTGACTTGAAATTATATTGTCGTTCCTTCACTGTCACTGGCTCAGAATCCTGAACCTCCCTCCAGCCTAACATTACTTTGCGTGTACTCACTGGACTGATGGACTGCACCAGCTCAGGAAAGCTGCTCACTACCATCTTCTCAAGTAAATTATGGATGGGCAAAAAATATTAGCCTCATTAGAGACACACACATTGTGTGAAAGAATTGAAAAACAACAAAGTGAGCTGTACAGATGCTAACAGGAACTTAGGAAAGGGACATAAAGCAGCTTCAGTGGGTTGGAAAACTGTCAGATGGTGTTCATTGTGGGCAAGTGAAAATTAATTGCAACATATTTATTGCCAAGAGGAAATATGAGCTTTTATGAAGTTAAATAAAAACAGAAAATGCTGGATAAACTCAGCAGGTCTGGCAGCATCTGTGGAAAGAGAAACAGAGTTGATGATTAGAGGCGATATGACCCTTTTACAGAGATAGAAATGTGATGAAATAATATAGTTGGAGAGGGGGGTGGAGAAGGTGGGGCAGAATAGAAGAACATAAGAACAAGGAGCAGGAGTCGGCCACCTTGTCCCGCGAGCCTGCTCTGCCATTCAATGACTGATCTTTTTGTGGGCTCAGCTCCACTTACCCGCCCCCTGTAACCTTGTATTCCTTTACTGTTCAAAAATCTATCTACCTTTGCCATAAAAACATTCAACGAGGTCGCCTCAACTGCTTAACTGGGCAAGGAATTCCACAGATTCACAACCCTTTGGGTGAAGAAATTCCTCCTAAACTTTTTAGCATGGTTAGCATAAATGCTTCACAGCTCCAGGGTCCCAGGTTCGATTCCCGGCTGGGTCACTGTCTGTGCGGAGTCTGCACGTCCTCCCCCTGTGTGCGTGGGTTTCCTCCGGGTGCTCCGGTTTCCTCCCACAGTCCAAAGATGTGTGGGTTAGGTGGATTGGCCATGCTAAATTGCCCGTAGTGTCCTAATAAATGTAAGGTTAAGGGGGGGTTGTTGGGTTACGGGTATAGGGTGGATACGTGGGTTTGAGTAAGGTGATCATGGCTCGGCACAACATTGAGGGCCGAAGGGCCTGTTCTGTGCTGTACTGTTCTATCTATTCTATCTATCATAAACTCAGTCCTAAATCTGCTCCCCCTTATTTTGAGGCTATGCCCCCCCAGTTCTAGTTTCACTCGCTAGTGGAAACAACCTCCCTGCTTCCATTCTATCTATTCCCTTCATAATTTGATACACTTCTATATGATCCCCCCATATTCTTCTAAAAAAGGGCAGGGATGGGTCGGAGCTAGAGAGAGATTGACAAAGCTGTCATGGACAAAGTGGGTGCTAATGGCGTTCTGAAGGACTGAAGAGTAATACAGTAGTCCCCCTTTATAACGCGGGTGTTGGGGTCCAAGACAGCCACCCGCGTTGCAACCGAGCCGCGGATATCCACGATGGGGGTTTTAAATTTATTTAAAAATCTATGCTAGCGCTTCCCATTGTGAGTCTACGGGGGGCGGGGGGAGAGGTCAAACCCCCGTAGACTCACAATGGGAAGCGCTAGCATAGATTTTTAAATAAATTTAAAACCCCCATCGTGGATCTAATTAAAACAAGCACTGCTGCATTTTTACCAACTTAAAAGTTGGATTGGAGGGAGAGAGCAGCCGGCAGTGTCAATTTCAGCGGCCGGCTGATTGTTTCAGTGAGAGAGCAGCTTCCCTCTCCGGATCAAAGTGAGCCGGCCGCTGAAATTGACACTGCCCGCTGCTCTCTCCCTCCAATCAGCCGGCAGTGTCAATTTCAGTGGCCGGCTCACTTTGATCCGGAGAGGGAAGCTGACAGTTGGGGTCCATAAGACCCTCCGCCGTATATCGCGAACCACGGTATTGCGGAGCGCGGTATAACGGGGGACTACTGTAATAGTGGAATAATGTTAAGATAACAGTATGCGTTAATAGGAGAACAAAGGTGAGTGCTGAGTGGGACAGATGGCCATGTGGGGGAGGGGTGGAGTTGTGGGGAGGAACTGAAAAATAAAAAAGGGGGTGCGTCAATATGGAGGGGAAAGTTCACATTCTAAAGCTGTTGAACACAATGTTGAGTCCGGTATGAGGTGTTGTTCTTCCAGTTTGGCCTGGGCAGCACTGCAGCAGGCCGAGGATGGACGTGTGGGTGGATGACGGGAAGACTGGCGTAATGCTTGTGGATGGAACAAAGGTGTTCTACAAAGCGGTCATGAGTCTGTATTTAATCTCCCCAATGTTCAGGAGACCACATTGGGAGCAGCAAATACAGTAGACCAAATTGGAAGAGGTGTAAGTGAATTGTTGCTTCACCTGAAAGTTTGGGCAGTGGGGACAGTGAGGGGGGAGGAGGTAAAAGGGGCAGGTACTGCCCCTTCTGCGATTGCATGGGAAGGGGATTAAGGGTTGGGGCAATGGAGAAGTGGACCTGGGTGTTACAGAAAAGTGGTCCCTGCAGAATGCTGACTGGTTGGGGGGGCGGCGGAATGATGTGTTCCGTGTTGGTATCACGCTAGAGTTGGCAGAAATGGCAGCGGTTGATATTTGAATGCAGAGGCTGGTGGGGTGAAATGGGAGGAGAAGACGGACTCTATCTTGCTTCTGCGAGGGAGAGAAAAAGGTGAGGTCACGGGTGAGGGAGAGGGCTTAGACATGGTTGAGTGCCCTGTCAACCAGAGTGGAGTGAAGTCTTGGTTGCGGAAAAGGGCAGACATGTCCAAAAGGCTATTTTCAAAGCATCATTGAAATAGATGTGTCGGTGCTGAAGAAAATGGGAGAACGGGATGGAGTCCTTATAGGGAGCGGGGCGCGAGTGGCTATAATCGAGGTAGGTGTGGGAGTCACCTTTGTCAATCTCTTATTTGCTTCGACCTATTAATCAGTTAAGGTAAAGGGTAAAAATGGCAGGAGATCCCAGACCCGTGTTATGCTCCTCGTGCGCAATGTGGGAGTTCCGGGACGCGGCCGATGCCCCTGACTCCTTCATGTGCGCAAGGTGTGTTCAGTTGCAGCTCCTGTTAGACCGCATGACGGCTCTGGAGCTGCGGATGGACTCACTTTGGAGCATCCGCGATGCTGAGGAGGTCGTGGATAGCACGTTCAGTGAGTTGGTCACACCGCAGATTAGGATTGGTGACGGAGACAGGGAATGGGTGACCAAAAGGCAGAGAAAGAGCAGGAAGGCAGTGCAGGTGTCCCCTGCGGTCATCTCCCTCCAAAACAGGTATACCGTTTTGGATACTGTTGGGGGAGATGACTCACCAGGGGAAGGCAGTAGTAGCCAAGCTCATGGCACCATGGCTAGCTCTGCTGCACAGAAGGGCGGGAAAAAGACTGGCAGGGCTATAGTCATAGGGGATTCAATTGTAAGGGGAGTAGACAGGCGTTTCTATGGTCGAAAACGAGACTCCCGAATGGTATGTTGCCTCCCGGGTGCTTGGGTCAGGGATGTCCCCGACCGGCTGCAGGAGATACTGAAGGGGGAGGGTGAACAGCCAGTTGTCATGGTGCATATAGGCACCAACGATATAGGTTAAAAAAAAGGGATGAGGTCCTACAATCAGAATTTAGGGAGTTTAGGAGATAAGTTAAAAAGTAGGACCTCAAAGGTAGTAATCTCAGGATTGCTACCAGTGCCACGGGACAGTCAGAGTAGAAATTCAAGAATAGTCAGAATGAATACGTGGCTTGAGAGATGGTGCAGGAGGGAGGGGTTCAGATTTTTGGGACATTGGAACCAGTTCTGGGGGTGGTGGGACCATTACAAACCGGATGGTCTACACCTGGGCAGGACTGGAACCAATGTCCTAGGGGGTGCTTTTGCTAACACTGTTGGGGAGGTTTTAAACTAATGTGGCAGGGGGATGGGAACCAGATTAGGAAGTTAGAGGTCAGTAAAGAAGCAGCAACAAAAGCCAGTAAGGTACGAGACAATAAACTCAATGTGACTAAGGGGAAGAGTAGACAGGGAAGAGATGATGAACGCAAAGGTGGTCTGAGGTGCATTTGTTTTAATGCGAGAAGTGTAGCAGGTAAGGCAGATGAACTTAGGGCTTGGATTAGTACCTGGGAATATGATGTTATTGGTATTACTGAGACTTGGTTGAGGGAAGGGCAGGACTGGCAACTGAATATCCCAGGGTATAGATGCTTCAGGAGGGATAGAGAGGGAGGTAGAAGGGGCGGAGGAGTTGCATTACTCGTCAGAGATGATATCACAGCTGTGATTAAGGAGGGCACGATGGAGGATTCGAGCACTGAGGCAATATGGGTGAAGCTGAGAAATAGGAAGGATGCAGTAACATTTTTGGGACTTTACTACAGGCCTCCCAAAAGTGAGCATGAAGTAGAGGTACAAATATGCAGACAGATTATAGAAAAATGTAGGAGCAATAGCGTGGTTGTGATGGGAGATTTTAACTTCCCCAACATTGAATGGGATTCGTGTAGTGTTGGAGGCGTAGATGGAGCAGAGTTTGTAAGGAGCATCCAGGAGAGTTATTTAGAGCAGTATGTAAATAGTCCAACTCGGGAAGGGGCCATACTGGACCTGGTATTGGGGAATGATCCCGGCCAGGTGGTTGATGTTTCAGTCGGTGATTACTTTGGGAATAGCGATCACAATTCCGTAAGTTTTAGAATACTCATGGACAAGGACAAGAGGGGTCCGAAAGGAAGAGTGCTAAATTGGGGAAAGGCAGAGTATAACAAAATTCGGCAGGAGCCAGGGAATGTGGATTGGGAGCAGCTGTTTAAGGGTAAATCCACATTTGAAATGTGGAAGTCTTTTAAGGAAAGGTTGATTAGAGTGCAGGACAGACATGTTCCTGTGAAAATGAAAGATAGAAATGGCAAGATTAGGGAACCATGGATGACGGGTGAAATTGTGAGACTAGCTAAGATGAAAAAGGAAGCATACATAGGATCGAGGCAACTCAAAACTGATGAAGCTTTGGAGGAATATCGGGAAAGTAGGACGAATCTCAAACGCGCAATAAAGAGGGCTAAAAGGGGTCATGAAATATCTTTGGCTAACAGGGTTAAGGAAAATCCCAAAGCATTTTATTCGTATGTAAGGAGCAAGAGGGTAACTAGAGAAAGGATTGGCCCACTTAAAGACAAAAGAGGGAATTTATGCGTGGACTCAGAGGAAATGGGTGAGATTCTTAATGAGTACTTTGCATCGGTATTCACAAAGGAGAGGGACAAGACGGATGTTGAGGCTAGGGATGGATGTTTAAATACTCTCGGTCAAGTTGTCATACGGAAGGGGGAAGTTTTGGGTATTCTAAAAGACATTAAGGTGGACAAGTCCTCAGGACCGGATGGGATATATCCCAGGTTACTGAGGGAAGCGAGGGTCGAAATAGCTGGGGCCTTAACAGATATCTTTGCAGCATCCTTGAGCACGGGTGAGGTCCCAGTGGACTGGAGAATTGCTAATGTTGTCCCTTTGTTTAAGAAGGGTAGCAGGGATAATCCAGGGAATTATAGACCTGTGAGCTTGATGTCAGTGGTAGGCAAACTGTTGGAGAAGATACTGAGGGATAGGATCTATTCACATCTGGAAGGAAATAGACTTATCAGTGATAGGCAGCATGGTTTTGTGCAGGGAAGGTCATGTCTTACAAACCTAATAGAATTCTTTGAGGAAGTGACAAAGTTAATTGATGAGGGAAGGGCTGTAGATGTCGTATACATGGACTTTAGTAAGGCGTTTGATAAGGTTTCCCATGGCAGGTTGATGGGAAAAGTGAAGTTGTATGGGGTTCAGGGTGTACTAGCTAGATGGATAAAGAACTGGCTGGGCAACAGGAGACAGAGAGTAGTGGTGGAAGGGAGTGTCTCAAAATGGGGAAGGGTGACTAGTGGTGTTCCACAGGGATCCGTGCTCGGACCACTGTTGTTTGTGATCTACATAAATGACCTGGAGCAAGGTATAGGTGGTCTGATTAGCAAGTTTGCAGATGATACTAAGATTGGTGGAGTTGCAGATAGCGAGGAGGACTGTCAGAGAATACAACAAAATATAGATAGATTGGAGAGTTGGGCAGAGAAATGGCAGATGGAGTTCAATCCAGGCAAATGCGAGGTGATGCATTTTGGAAGATCAAATTCAAGAGCGGACTATATGGTCAATGGAAGGGTCTTGGGGAAAATTGATGTGCAGAGAGATCTGGGAGTTCAGGTCCATTGTACCCTGAAGGTGGCAACGCAGGTTGATAGAGTGGTCAAGAAGGCATACAGCATGCTTGCCTTCATCGGACGGGGTATTGAGTACAAGAGTCGGCAGGTCATGTTACAGTTGTATAGAACTTTGGTTCGGCCACATTTGGAATACTGCGTGCAGTTCTGGTCGCCACATTACCAGAAGGATGTGGATGCCTTGGAGAGGGTGCAGAGGAGGTTCACCAGGATGTTGCCTGGTATGGAGGGTGCTAGCTATGAAGAAAGGTTGAGTAGATTAGGATTGCTTTCATTGGAATGACGGAGGTTGAGGGGGGGACCTCATTGAAGTCTACAAAATTATGAGAGGTACGGACAGGGTGGATAGCAACAAGCTTTTCCCAAGAGTGGGGGTGTCAGTTACAGGGGGTCACGATTTCAAGGTGAGAGGGGGAAAGTTTAAGGGAGATGTGTGTGGAAAGTTTTTTGCGCAGAGGGTGGTGGGTGCCTGGAACGCTTTACCAGCGGAGGTGGTAGAGGCGGGCACGATAGCATCATTTAAGAAGCATCTAGACAGGTATATGAATGGGCGGGAAGTAGACCTTGGAAAATAGGAGACAGGTTTAGATAAAGGATCTGGATCGGCGCAGGCTGGGAGGGCCGAAGGGCCTGTTCCTGTGCTGTAATTTTCTTTGTTATCCCTGTCCTATCCTGCCCCACCTTTGTCAACCCCCCCCCCCCCCCCCCTTCCCCACACACACACACACACACACAACTAAATCATTCATCACATTTCTACCCTTCTTCAGTTCTGTAGAAGGGTTTAAACAGTAACTCTGTTTCTCTTTCTACACAGGCTCCCAGACTTGCTGACTTTATCCAGCATTTTGTCTTTTTATTCCAGATTTTCAGCACCGCAGTATCTTGATTTAATTTTTTATAAAGTTATCGTGTTATGGGTGGTAAAATGAAGGGGGTCATCTGACCTGCTTTGAATTTGGTTGACAGCAAGCTGCGGTGGTGTGGTTGTTAAAGATTAAAGAGTGTGGGGGAGAAGCTATTTTACTGGGAAACCTTATAGGTTTTCACACCTGTAAACAAGACCAAAGCATCTGTGCTGCTGGCAATAGACTGTTGTCTCCAAAGTCCCAGGAAGGTGTTAGAAACATCAGGGTTGAGGGGACTTCTGGTGACGGCGGGCGGGAGGCAGCTGCGCAACAGAGGGCTCCCACTCGGGAACGGCATTGTCGGGACTTTAAGCCCGCTCCACGGACGCATAAAAAGTAGAAGCCACACAGGAGGCACAGCAGAAGAGGATGTCCAGGATCAGCAAGAAGACGACCATTAAAAAGACAGCTGAGGGTCCGCTGGGGAATGGAGAGGTCACCACGGGGTCACCAAGGAAAAAGGAGGCTGGAGCACCAGGGGAGGCCGCATTGCCTACGGCTGAAGAGATAACCAAGGTGATGGCTGCAGAATTCGAAAGGCAGTTTACAGAACACTTGTAGGCGATGAGGAAGGAGATGAGGGAGGTTTTCAGTGTGCTGGTGGAGGAGGCGATTTCCCCGGTGACGACGGCGGTGACGAGCGCAGTGACGGAGGTGCGGGAGCAAGGGGAGGCACTGAAGGAAGTGGAGGAGACATTATTGCAGCACGGTGATCAACTTACCTCAATGGGGAAGGAGATGCGGAAGGTGATGGAGATTAACAAGGATCTACGGGGGAAAATGGAAGACCTGTAAAACAGATCCAGGCGACAGAATTTGAGGATTGTGGGGCTGCCCGAAGAAGTTGAAGGGCCGAGGCTAACTGAGTATTTTGCTGTGATGCTGGCGAAACTATTGAGGGAGGGGAAGGATCCCTCCCGATATGAACTGGATAGGGCTCATCGGTCGTGGAGGCCTGTACCAAAGGCGAGTGAGCCGCCAAGGGTAGTGACTCTGTGCTTCCGTAGGTACAATGTGAAGGAGAAGGTCCTGTGCTGGGCCAAGCAGAAGCGGGTGGTGCAGTGGGCTGGAGCTGGTATACGTGTATACCAGGACTTTACGGTGGAGCTGACGAAGGAAGCGGGCTGCTTTCAACCGGGTGAAGAGGGCACTGTACATTAGCAAGGTGCAGTGCGGCATTGTATATCCAGCGAAGCTGAGGGAGACTTACAAGCTCAAGGACTTTTATTTTGGAACAGCAGAAGAGTTTGCGAAGGCAGAAGGACTGTGGCAGAACTGAGAAATTGAGAAATGGCCATGTGCCGATGTAACCTCAAGACTGTATTTTCTTCTTTTTTGTTTCACTGCATGCGGGTGAGTGCGCTAAAGGAGACATTGTTGTATATATTTGGGCAAGGGAAGTGGGGGGACTTGCACTCGAAGTGAGGGCTCTTTGGGGTGCAGGTGGATATGCGGGGTGTGCGTGCTAAAAGGGGATTTCTGGGCTTTCCTGGGGCTGGGCAAGAGGAAAGGGACCCGGGCGGGGGCCTCCGCGCTGGCCGGTTTAAATCGGCCAGTGAACGGGAATGAGGTGGGGGGGAGGGGCTGTGGCCATCGGAGCCTGGCAGAACAGGGTCCGAGTGGTCTGGCTGGGGTGGAAAGTTGGGGGGAAGGAACCGAGGTTGGGGGAGGAGATTTACATGAGATTTACATTACGTGGATGGGAGGAGTTGGAGAGAGGGGGTTGTTTACAACTCTTGGGTATCACGTACGGCACTCTTTCAGAGGTTGGACGGCGTTGAGTGTGAGGGGAGTGGACTCTGGTGACCATGGGCGGTCTCGGACTCCTTTTTTCTGTTTTTCCTTTGTTTTTTGTTTCCACCGTGGGAGGGTTTGTTTTATTGGACGCATATCTTGACAGGTGGGCCGTTGTTTGGGGTGGTGGGATGGGATCGTTGTTATTGTTAAGGGGATTGATTTTGTATTTGTTACCGTTTACTGCTTGTTGGTGGGGTGTAAATTTTGGAGGAAAATGTGAAAATGAAGAATAAAAACATTTATTAAAAAAAAGAAATATCAGGGTTTGGGAGGCACGGTGGTGCAGTGGTTAGCACTGCTGCCTCACGGCACTGAGGTCCAGGGTTTGATCCCGGCTCTGGGTCACTGTCCGTGTGGTGTTTCACCCCCACAAACCAAAGATGTGCTGGGTGGATTAGCCACACTAAATTGCCCCTTAATTGGAAAATATAAATTGGATACTCTAAATTTAAAAAAAAAGAAATATCAGGGGTTGCAAACCATCTAGTTTCAAGATAGATCTAAATTGGGAATTAAAAGGATACCTAATTAGCATTTCCACCTAGTTATAAGGCCTATGTGATTCACATTTGCAGGGAGACGGCCTTTGAGAGGGGAAAGAGACCATAGGAAGTCCTCTTGGGATTGGCTTATAATTGAACCTCTCAGACAGTGCCAGTCCACCAGAATCTGAGAGAGGAGAGATGGAGTGAGCAAGTCTCTGTGGTTTACCACACAGAAATGAAGATGGGAGCTTGCCCTCAAATTGAAGAGATTGAGTTCAAGAAGAACTGAATGGAACTGGAAGATTCATCTAGCTTTGTCTCGAGGAAGGAATCTCCAAGTAACCTGAACCACAAAAGTTAGTTCAGGGGTTAGGGGTTACCTGGCTGGAAAATAGAAAAAAGGGAAGCAAACCCTTGGTAGCCAAAATTCACCTTGGATTGTTTCTGGGAGAATGAAGTAACTTCTTTAAAGGACAAAGAATAAATGTTGAGAGAAATCTTTGGTTGTTTAAAATTACGATCTTTTCTGCAGTTTAGAATACAGTAGTCCCCTGTTATACCGCGCTCCGCAATACCGCGGTTCGCGATATACCGCGGGGGGGCTTATGGACCCCAACTGTCAGTTGTGTCAATTTCAGCGGCCGGCTCATTTTGATCCGGAGAGGGAAGCTGCTCTCTCACTGAAACAATCAGCCGGCCGCTGAAATTGACACTGCCCGCTGCTCTCTCCCTCCAATCAGAAACATTAAAACTTAAAAGTTGGATTGGAGGGAGAGAGCAGCCGGCAGTGTCAATTTCAGCGGCCGGCTGACTGTTTCAGTGAGAGAGCAGCTTCCCTCTCCGGATCAAAGTGAGCCGGCCGCTGAAATTGACACTGTTTTAATTGGATCCACGATGGGGGTTTTAAATCTATTTTAAAATCTATGCTAGCGCTTCCCATTGTGAGTCTACGGGGGTCTGACCTCTCCCCCCGCCCCCCGTAGACTCACAATGGGAAGCGCTAGCATAGATTTTAAAATAAATTTAAAACCCCCATCATGGATATCCGCGGCTCGGATACAACGCGGGTGGCTGTCTTGGACCCCAACACCCGCGTTATAAAGGGGGACTACTGTAATAAGTTGCTGCTGATAGTGTTTAGTCAATTCTGCTTTAGTTTTGTGTATTACAGTAAAAGTCCTATTACTTGAAATCTTATCATGTGATACCATTAACCATTCAGTGACAGTTTGGATTTCTTTTTAAAAGCTATCGATCTCTATGAGATTCATAACACTGCCCAATGTTCACAAATCATCCAAGATAGTTGGGTGATCTCAGAGATGCCTTAATTGTGACCATCTTCAAGAAAGGCGACAGAACCAACTGCATAAATTACAGAGGGATTTCCCTACTCTCCCCCACTGGAAGGTCATCGCGAGAATCCTCCTCAACCACCTCCCCCCAGTGGCTGAAGAGCTCCTCCCTGAGTCTCAGTGCGACTTCCGCCCGTCAAGAGGGATCATGGACATGATCTTCAACGTGCGACAAATCCTGGTAAAGTGCAAGGGAGCAGCATCAACCTCTGTACATGGCCTTCTTCAATCTCGCAAAGGCCTTCGACTCTCAACCGTAAGGGTTTGTGGAAAACCCTCCTCAAATTCGGCTGCCCGCAGAAATTGGTCACCATTCTCCACCTGCTCCCTGATGACCTGCAAGCCGTGATCTTCACCAATGGAGGCACCACAGACCCAATACGTTTACAAATTGGGGTCAAACAGGCCGAGTCAGTGAACCAACGCTCTTCTCCATCTTCCTCGCAGCAACATTACACCCCATCACCCTGGAGCTCCCACTGGAGTGGAGCTAACCTACCGGACAAGAGGGGAACTGTTCCACCTCTGACAAGACCACCCCGACCTCGGTCATTGAGCTGCAGTATGCAGACGATGCCGGTGTGTGCGCACACTCAGAGGCTGAGCTACAAACCATCGTTGACACATTTAGCAACGGATATGAGAGAATGGGCTAATCATCCGGAAAACAAAGGTTCTCTATCAGCCCGCTCCTGCCACACAAAACTGACACCGACCATCAAGACCCACAGTGAGCACTTGAACAATGCGGATCATTTCCCAGACCTCGGGAGCCTCCTCTCGGTGCGAGCAGACATTAATGATGAAATCCAACATCGACTCCAATGCGCTGGTGCAGTCTTCGGAAACCCAGCACCAAGTTCATGGTCTATAGAGCAGCTGTGGTCCCCCACCGTCCTGTAAGCATCAGAAACATGGACAATATACAGCAGACACCTCAAATCCCTGGCGAAATATCACCAATATTGCCTCTTCAAAATCCTGCAAATCACTGGCAGGATAGGCGTACCAACGTGAGCCTCCTCTCCCAGGCCAATTTCCCCAGTATCGAGGCGTTGGTAACGCTCGACCAGCTGCGATGGGCCACCACATTGCCCGCATGCCCAACACAAGACTCCCGAAACAAGTGCTCTACTCCGAGCTCCACAATGGCAAACAATCACTAGGAGGGCAGAGGAAAAGCTACAAGGACACTCTGAAAGCCTCCCTAAATAAATGCAACACCCCCATTGACACATGGGAATCGCTTGCCTTAGAACGCACAAACTGGAGAAAAACATCTGCGAAGGTGCCAATCACCTCGAGCGTCACAGGGTGGAGCACACGGAGTCCAAGCATAAACAGCGGAAGGAGAGCACAGAATCCAGAGCGTCCCACCCACCCACCTCATCAAACACCTCCTCCCAAACCTGTGGCAGAGTCTGCGGAACCAGGATTGGACGGCTAAGCCACCGGCAAACCCACCTTCCCAATCATCCTCGATGCTGAGGGACTGCCAGGAAGAAAAGTCAATGCTGCTTTTATTTGTAATCTCACCGTAAAGATCCTAACACATAAGTTTTGTCATGTGATCCCATTAACCACTCACTGGGAGTTTGAATTTCTTTTTAAAAGCTATCAGTTTGTCCGAGGATCACAACACTGCCCAATGTACACAAATCATCCAAGATAGTCGAGTTAACTTATAACGCAACCTTCCTGCTTTCAAGAATATTTAGAAATTATGTTCACAGAAAATTCAATTTGCAGATGTGTAATCAAAAAGGCTCATGTCCACTGAATTTAGTCCAGGAGGCAGAAAATATATTGTTATTTAATCTTACGCCTTCATAATCTTCAGAGCCATGACATCCTTGCGCAGAGTGGAGAGTTCCTCCTCCTGCTTCTTTTTCTCCTTGTGCAAAAACTGGATATAATCAATAGCTGCAAAAAATAAAGAATATTTTCAAGATTCTATCAAAATAAATGTTCCCCTACTGGAGTCACTAACAGTTACCCATCTTCTGAACTCTTGAACGAAGCCTGCTGCTAAAAAAAACGTTAAACTGAACTCTATTCCATGAAAGCTATTGTATAACAGAAAAGGGTTCCTTTATGTTCCCCAGATCCAACTTGCAGATGTTAATTTCTACCCGAGTTACAGGAAATGAAAAAAAAATGAAAATCGCTTATTGTCACGAGTAGGCTTTAATGAAGTTACTGTGAAAAGCCCCTAGTCGCCACATTCCGGCACCTGTTCGGGGAGGCTGTTACGGGAATCGAACCATGCTGCTGGCCTGCCTTGGTCTGCTTTCAAAGCCAGCGATTTAGCCCAGTGTGCTAAACCAGCCCCAAATAGGACAGGATTGAACCAAGACTACTTCAAAAAAAATCCATAAAAATAAATTCATAACTCTACCTTCAGGACTCATTCCTCTTGTTTTACAACTTGTTTTATTGCTAACTTACTGGACTTAATAATGAAGTTGTGTGCTGAATCTTTTGACAATATTAAATATCACACCAACCAGGTTAAAGTCCAACAGGTTTGTTTGGAATCACTAGCTTTTGGAACGTTGTTCCTTCACTCACCTGGTGTTGGAAGCCTTCTTCTGTGCTCACCCCAGTCCGACACCGGCATCTCCACATCAATATTAAATGTGATCAGTAACATTTGCACAAACTATTTTCTTCCCCATTTAGAAATTGCTGAACTCGAGGATGTGTTTTGATTTTTTCTGTGCCAATTAATTTAATTCAATGTTCAGTGTCAGAATTGTCAGGAACTTTCTTCAATTTGCTGAACAAACGCATCCCACAAAGGAGCGAGCAGAGATCACTGAGATAGAAATAAGTTTCTGATCTATAACAGTATAGCCAATAAGAGCTGTAGTAATGTTCAGAGATAGAACCTACTTTACATCAGGGAGAAGGACTGAGAAAAAATTAAAGAGATTAACATAGAGACGGGGTTCTGAGTGGTCTGTGGGCTTAAAAGTAGACAAATCTCCAGGGTCTGATGAAATGTATCCCGGGCTGTGAGGCAAGGGAGGAAATAGCAGGGGCACTGGCAATAATTTTCAATTCCTCTCTAGCTACAGGAGAGGTGCTGGAGAACTGGAGGATAGCCAATGTGGTGCCATTACTCACAAAGGGAGGAAGCGATAAACCAGGAAACTACAGGCCAGTCAGTCTAACCTCAGTGGTGGGGAAACTATTGGAAGCAATTCTGAGAGACAGAATTAATCTGCATTTGGAGAGGCAGCGATTAATTGAACAGTCAGCATGGTTTTGTTAAGGGGAGGTCATATCAGACCAACTTGACTGAAAATTGGTGGAGTGGTAAATAGTGAGGAACAAAGAACAAATAGAACAAAGAAAATTACAGCACAGGAACAGGCCCTTCGGCCCTTCCAGCCTGCGCCGATCCAGATCCTTTATCTAAACCTGTTGCCTATTTTCCAAGGATCTACTTCTCTCTGTTCCCTTCGATTACAGGTAGATATAGACGGGCTGGTCAGAAGGGCTGATCAGTGGCAAATGGAATTCAATTCGGATAAATGTGAGGTGATGCATTTGGGCAGGACAAACAAGGCAAAGGGAATACATGATAAACGGCAGGACCCTGGGAAGCACCGAGGGTCAGAGGGACCTTGGTGTGCATGTAAATCTGTTCCTTAAGGTAGCAGAACAGGCAGATATAGTAGTTAAGAAGGCAAATGGAATACTTGCCTTTATTGAAAATTTAAAAAAAAAAATTATTAGTCGAGGCATAAAGTTTAAGAGCAGGGAGGTTAGGCCGGAACTGTATAAAACTTTGGTTGGGCCACTGCTAGAGTATTGTGAGCAGTTCTGGAATCCACATTATAGGAGGGATGTGATTGCACTGGAAAAAGTGCAGAGGAGATTTACCAGGATGTTGCCTGGGCTGGAGAGTGTTAGTTATGATAGACTGGGATGTTTTCCTTGGAGCAGAGGAGACATGATTGAGATGTATAAAATTATAAGGGGCATAGATAGACAGGAAAAAGCTTTTCCCCTGGGTGAAGGGATCAATGACCAGGGGGAAGAGATTTAAGGTGAGGGGCAGGAGGTTCAGAGGGAATGGGAGGAAAAATCTTTTCACCCAGAGGGTGGTGGGAGCCTGGAACTCGCTGCCTGAAAGGGTGGAGGAGGCAGAGACCCTCAGAACATTTCAGAGGTATTTAGATGTGTCATTGTGATCCCAGGGCAGACACGGCTATGGGCCAAGTGCTGGGAAATGGGATGAGAATCGTTAGGTGGTTGTTTTTTACTGGCACAGACTCGATGGGCCTTTTCTCTGCCAAATACCTCGATGACTATAAATACAGTAATGCTCACGTAATATTAGAATTGTACATACTTTTCTGTAGAACTGTGGCTTTACTCAGTTTCTGGGATCCAATCAGGAAATCTTGTTGCTGGCATGTAGGGACGATTGACTGTAAGTCATCATAACCTTTCTGTAAGACAGTCATTTAAAAATTGTTTAGAGATAGTTAGCTGATTCAGTACAAATTTGCTGTACAAACCTTAGAAACTGCAACTTTGAAGCTGAGTCGAAGTTTAAATCTCGCACCTTAATGGCATCCCGTCTCTTTTGTTCAGCCTGTGTGTGAGCCTGTCTCCGTCGATCTTTATAAGTCTCTTTATACGCAACTTCCTGCCTGTAATCACTATCTTCATCATCTGCAGTTGGAGAACAATCATTGTCTGTCATGCATTCGGCTACAAGGAAAGAGAATGTTTCAATCACTTCTTTAACAGTGAAATTTGTTTTTCGGTTTTTCCTCTATCAGTTTTGTTTTGGGAAGTGACAGATTATCAAAAATATTGCTCGAGCCAATTAACGGCCAACAGCCTGCCGGTCTTCATTGGTGAAATCTCCAATGGTTCACTAAATACTCCACATAGCAGAAGAATCTTGTGAGCTAGCTTGTGGGAAATGAAGATATGACAAGGTGCCTGTATCTGAGTGGAGGAAAGACAAAAAAGAAAAATGGAATGAAACAAGGCCCCCACTTCTGATCACTGTCCAATAATCCCTGACGACGGGCAGCACGGTGGCACAGTGGTTAGCATTGCTGCCTACGGCGCTGAGGACGCAGGTTCGAATCCCGGCCCTGGGTCGCTGTCCGTGTGGAGTTTGCACATTCTCCCCGTGTCTGCATGGGTTTAACCCCCACAACCCAAAGATGTGCAGGCTGGATGGATTGGCCACGCTAAATTGCCCCTTAATTGAAAAAATAATTGGGTACTCTCAATTTAAAAAAAAACAATAATCCCTGACTGAAATTTACTCACAGGACACATTAGAATCCTTCCTTTTCATTTCCATTTGTTCCTATTTCTTTGGTTTTATTTTATTATTTTTGGTCCGTGGACACAATCAGAATGTGCCTGTAAGCAGTGGACTTAACTGAGGCAGCCTGCTAGTCAGGACAGTGTGTTCCAGGATTTGTTTTTGGAAAGGAGAAAACTGAATCATCGGTGCCGAGGGAATCTTAAGAACCAGCTTGGAGAAAGTCTGTTCGATTGGCTGACTGGCAACTTGTGGGTTGGCCAGGGACAGTGTTCTGGCTAACAACAGTCAGTGATTGGTTCCTATAGCTACTTCTGAGAGAGCTGGGCAGAAGTGATTAGACCTTGAATGAGTTAGGAGCTTTCTCTGCTGACATAAAGGCTGTTTCATTGTTCTCAAACCAGACGGTGCCTGGGATATCTTTATTAAATAGTTGAAACGATCTTGAATCTACAAATAAAGTAGACAGCCTTGCCTGAGAAAATCCTCTCAAACTGAGAAGGAAAAAGCAGCGAAGCGAAAGCTTGAACTCCTGAAAGACTTTAACTGAAAATCATCCTATTGCATCGGAAATCCTTTATCCTTTTTACTTTACCATCATCTTTCTTCCCTCTAGAGCAGGGGTGGGCAAACTACGACCCGTGGGCCGCAAGGTCTTTATGCGGCCCACCAAGATCAAGTCATAAAAAAAAAAAAAAAATTTTTATTTAAATTTTTTTTTAAATTAAGGTTAATGGGGGGGGCTGTTGGGTTACTGGTATAGGGTGGATACGTTGACTTGAGTAGGGTGATCATTGCTCGGCACAACATGTGTTTCATGTGAAGTTTCTACTTTAAAATATTAATTAATAAAAATTAATTGCTTTTTTTTTCTTTAAAAACCTTTTATTTTGGCTATTTTAAATATTAATTATTTTACTTAATATACTATGCGGCCCTTTAAAATTGTGAATTTCTGAATGTGGCCCTTGCACAGAAAAGTTTGCCCACCCCTGCTCTAGAGTGTGACGGGTTGGAAAGAGGGAAGTTGGGTAAGGGATATTAGATAGTCAGTGCCATTTTTTTGTCAGTTTAATTATATTACTGTTAAATACTAAAAGGTTATTTGTGTTAAATTTACAAACCTGGTGACTGTAGTTCATTGGGCTCAGCAAAGGTCCTCAGGTATTTTAAAATAACATTTTGATTATGGCTCAAGTGGGGCTGGACGTGACTGTGTAGTAGCCCAGGGCATCGTGACATAATTTGGAGGCTCGTGCGGGATCTTTTGAACAGTAGATAGTGACGTTTTGGAGTACAGTACATATTAAAGAGGCACCAGGATTGTAACAGCATAACAGAATGGCTCTGGAAGCTGCCAAGACTTTTCGTCAGGTGGAGGACCTGTCTTTGGTTTATTTACAAAGACCTCAAAACGTTTATTGAATTGGCAAGTGAATTTAAAGTATAGATGCCGGCTAAGCTAGGAAGGCAGAGATATATGATGTATTAGTTGAGTGCCTAGGTCTAGGAGAGCCCAAGAGCATACAGTTTAGAAAGTGTAACATCAGAAAACCTTCTACCGGGGAAACTGATCTGGAAAGAATACGGTTGCAGTTCAAGCATGAGAAAGAATTAAAAAGAATGGCAAAGCTGGAAAATGAGAGAGAAATTCAAATTAAAGTGGTGGAAATTAAAGGAGAGCTGCCAAGAGCTAGAGGGCAGCCTAACGCTCGAACTGACCCAGTGGGGATATGCTTAGATTTATACAGGCCCTTACAAAATTTAAGGATAAGAAAATAGAGGCATTTTTCATGGAATTTGAGAAAATAGCAAAAGGAATGACAAAAAGAAAAGTGGACATTACCCATGCAAAGTAAATTAATGGGGAAGGCACATGAGGAAAAGACACAGGAGGAAAGACAAAAAAAAAGGAATCAAACATAAATCCTGATCACTGTCTAATAGTCCCTGACTGAAACACACCCACAGGACACATTCGAGTCCTTTCCTTTGATTTCCCTTTATTCCCATTTCTTTTGTTTTATTTTATTATTTTTGGTCTGTGGACTCATTCACAATGCGCCTGTTAGCAGTGGACTTAAGCTGAGGCAGCTTGCTAGTCAGGACAGTATGTTCCAGGATTTGTTTTTGGAAAGGAGTTTGTGCTTCCCTGTCAGAGTGGGAGGGAGTGTGGTTCTAAGGATTACAACAAGGTGAAAAAAGCTATTCTGGGTGCAAATGAATTTGCATGGGTAATGTCCACTTTTCCTTTTGTCATTCCTTTCGCTATTTTCTCAAATTCCATGAAAAATGCCTCTATTTTCTTATCCTTAAATTTTGGTAGGGCCTGTATAAATCTAAGCATATCCCCACTGGGTCAGTTCGAGCGTTAGGCTTCCCTCTAGCTCTTGGCAGCTCTCCTTCCGATGCATTTAGGCAAAAGTTTCAGAATTTAAGGTTTAAGCAGAACAATTTTAATAGGTGCATATGAGCATTAGGAGTTGAAACTACCTATGATTTGATTTCAATTTATTGTCTCGTGTACCAAGGTACAGTGTTGTTCTGCGTATAGTCCAGACAGATCATTTCATACATGAAAAACATAGGACATAGGATAAATACACAAAGAAAATACATAATAATAATAATCTTTATTAGTGTCACAAGTAGGCTTCCATTAACACTACAATGAAGTAACTGTGAAAAGTCCCTAGTCACCACATTCCGCCGCCTGTTCAGGTCACAGAGGGAGAATTCAGAATGTCCAATTCACCTAACAGCACGTCTTTCAGGACTTGCGGGGAAAAAACCAGAGCATTCGGAGGGAACCCATAGGCATCGGGCTACTCAGGAGAGAAGATGTGTGGAGAGATCAGTTCAGTCCATAAGAGGATCATTCAGTAGTCTGGTAACAGTGGAGAAGAAGCTGTTTTTGAATCTGTTCGTGCGTATTCTCAGACTTTTGTATCTCCTGCCCAATGGAAGAAGTTGGAAGAGAGAAGAATCCGGGTGGGAGGGGTCTTTGATTATGCTGTCTGCTTTCCCAAGGCAGCGGGAGGTGTAGGTGGAGTCAATGGATGGGAGGCAGGTTTGTGTGATGGACTGGGCTGGGCATAACTCTGAAGTTTCTTAAAGTCTTGGGCCGAACAGTTGCCATACCAGGCGGTGATGCAGCCAGATAGGGTGCTTTCTATGGTGCATCTATAAAATTGGTACGAGTCAGTGTGGACATGCTGAATTTCCTTAGTTTCCTGAGGAATTATAGGTGCTGTTGTGCTTTCTTTGTTGTAGCGTCAATGTGGGTGGACCTGGACAGATTGTTGGTGATGTGCACCCCTAGGAATTTGAAGCGGTCAACCATCCGCCAGAGAGGCAGTGGAAGCGGCTGGCAGTTCGGGCAGCTCGACCAGGACTACAACCACCATCAAATTATAATAAGCGACCACCAGCACAACCCCTTCATGTCCAGGTGCAGTGCCCATACATGCCATTTGCCTCAGGCCCCCGACACATTAAGCGTGCGCTCACAATGCCCTTTCTTTGTACCCGCAGGAAAAGATAGCCCATATAAAGCAGGAAAGGGCCAAGACAGAGGGGAGGACGGGACTAGAGATTCAAATTCTTACTCCCAATGAGGAACGGGCTTCGGAAATCACGGGGTTAATCGAGGAAAGAGCGATCACCGACAGCGATGTTTTTTAAAACAAATTTAGAGTATCCAATTCATTTTTTCCAATTTAGCGTGGCCAATACACCTACCCTGCACATCTTTGGGCTGTGGGGGCGAAACCTACGCAAACACGGGGAGAATGTGCAAACTCCACACAGTGACCCAGAGCCAGGATCGAACTTGGGACCTCGGCGCCGTGAGGCCACAGGGCTAACCCACTGCGCCACCCGTGCTGCCCTCACCGACAGCGATGTTGGCCTGCGCTACAGAGGTGAAGATCCACTGCCTCTTCTCAAGAGAATTAAGAGACAAAATGATCCTTCCCTCTCACTGACCCCATGTCCATTGTCTCGCAGGATCTCCATCTGAAGTCGCTCCCTCCTGCCAACTCTGAGAAGAGCTCCGAGGGGTCCACCATCGACACGTCACAGCTATCACCCCCATCTTCCACCAGCGCAGAGACACACGGGGAGGGGGGAGAGACAGGCTTCTGGGGCACAGTTTGGTGAGCACCACACAGTTGCTGAGGTAGCTGCGGAGGCAGGAAGGTCCAAGGGAGTCAGCAGGCGGAGGTCTGCTGGATCCCAGGTCTCAGCTGAGTTCCAGTCAGATGCCGAGCCTCTGGACAAGGCCATGCCAGAGCTGAAGCAGAAGATAGGCCAGGGCTGTGAGATTTAGGAGGGGGTGTCAGCGACATTCCAGCGAGTGCATAGTCGATTGGAGGAGTCCCAAAGACTACGGGCACAGGAGATGATTCCGACAATGCGTGGCACCGAGGCCAACAGTGCTAGGTGGCTGCACTGGAAAACCTGGAACACCTCAGCATCTTGAGTGGTGGTGTCCAAAGCGTGGCTCAGTCTGTTACCACCATGGCTGAAATCTTCAACATCATGTCCCAGTTGATGATGGATATGTCTCAGATGCAGGTGGATATTGCAGAGGCACGGCAGAGCAAGGCCCAGTCACAAAGTAATATTGCGGAGGGCATCAACACCATCGTGCAAGAAACGGGAAGGCAACAGGACTGGCAGAGCCAGATTATGCAGAGGCCTCTGGAGCTCATTGCAGCTGTCCCTCCATCCCACAGAGATCCCCTGGGCCCTACAGGCACTGTCAGCGAGGAGAAGGCGCTGGAAGCCAACCCGGGACCCATCACCAAGGACACGACGGTGGCCTCCAGTTCTTCAGAATCCCCCCTTCTGACGCTGGCACATCAGTTACCATGAACTGCAATGGGGGAGGGGAGGGGGCGAGGCAAGGAGGTTGGATAGAGTGTTGGGGGGGCCAGATTTGGGGTTTTACGTTGGATTTACTTTGTAATGTTATGTGTTTTAAATGTTAAAATGTAAAAAATTTGAATAAAAATACTTCTTTAAAAAAACCATCAATACCTTGTCCTGTAAACAAAGATATGAAGTTAGAGTCAATGTTCCTCACGCTGGTGTTGACACATTGGAGCAGTGTGATGGAACCATCAATTCTACGGACTCGTGCTTGTAGGATTAGAATAGCGGTTTTAATATACTTACAAGAGAGCCAGCCTGTTAGCCGTTGAACTTTCGGTGAACTGGCCGGCTGACCATGTGGCACGGATCTTTATACAGCAGCTCCAGGGGGAGGAGTTCTGGGCGGAGCCAAGGGGGGCGCCCAGTACAAACTCTCGAGTGCTCCCAGAGCTACTACCCCTGGTGGTCAGGTAGTGCAACTGCACTTACAATATTGATACCTATATATACTTGGAACAGAGTGACATTGGTAACTTATAATACCGTGTGAATCTCATTCACCACATTCACCCCCTGTGAAAAAAATCGAGTCCGGCGGGGGTGGTGCTCACAGAGTTAGTCTGTCCGGTCGACGAATTGTTCGTTTCGATCTGCGGAGCACCGGGGTTGCAGCCTCTTGCGGTGGCTGGGTGGGTGTTGAGAGCTGGGGTACGATGGCAGACTCCAGGGAGGGTCTCGCCCAAACTTCATACACCTCTGGCTCGACCGGAGACTGGGGGTGCTGAGGGCGGGCTGGTGCGTTGAACAGGTGGGCCGAGCTTGCGGAATCGGGGGCGCGAGGGGGCGTAGGCCGCAGCGTTTCGGGCCCCGTGGGCCCGCTGTTGTTGTGAGCGATTTGTTCTCTCTACTGGGGAGTTAGAAACTGGGGCCCTTTTCGCGAAGCACACTCTGGCATAGTGGCCTTTCTTCCCGCAGCTGCTGCAGGTCGCGGATCGGGCTGGGCAGTGCTGCCGCGGGTGCTAGCTTTGGCCACAGAAATGGCAGGCTGGAGCAGCTGAGTAGCTTGCTGGGGCAGCAGAATAACTGGTTTTGGCAGCACGGTAGCTGGGGGGGCCGTGCGGCACAGGCCTGGGGGGATTGTTGGTCGGGGGTCCACGATGAGGTCGCGGGGTCCGCAGGAAGCGAGGTGAGGCTGCGGAAGGAGACTTCCATAGTGGTAGCAGCCTCCACAGTAGTATCTAAGTCCTGGGCCCCCTTTTCTAGCAGTCTTTGGTGCACATAGTTAGATCTAAGGCCCGCACAGCAAGCTCCCTATGTTCCGCCGCGGTAACGGCTTGATAATTACAGTCATTAGAAAGATTATTCAGTTTTCGTACAAATTCGGCAGGCGTTTCTGTAGGCCGCTGACGGCGAGTCGTAAACACGTGGCGTGCATAAACCTCGTTAATGGGCCTAACGTACATTTTGTCCAATATTGCCAGCGCTGCGGTGTAAGAACCGGCCGGATTTAGCTGTGTGGAGATTCTGTGGCTTATCCTCGCGTGCAGTAGGCTGAGTTTTTGTTCCTCCGTTGTTCCGGCGGTGCTGGCTTCTGCCAGGTAGGCTTTAAAACATCTCAGCCAGTGGGAAAAAATTTCTTTAGCCTCTGCATCTTGCGGGTCGAGTTCTAGGCGTCCGGGCTTGAGGGCTGCTTCCATGATTTAACTGGCTCTGTTATAAGTATATTAAAACCGCTACTCTAATCCCACAAGCACGTGTCCGTAGAATTGATGGTTCCATCAATTTAATATACTTACAAGAGAGCCAGCCTGTTAGCCGTTGAACTTTCGGTGAACTGGCCGGCTGACCATGTGGCACGGATCTTTATACAGCAGCTCCAGGGGGAGGAGTTCTGGGCGGAGCCAAGGGGGGGAGCCCAGTACAAACTCTCGAGTACTCCCAGAGCTACTCCCCCTGGTGGTCAGGTAGTGCAACTGCACTTACAATATTGATACATATATATACTTGGAACAGAGTGACATTGGTAACTTATAATACCGTGTGAATCTCATTCACCACACAGTGTAGGAAGTTAAAGGCAGAGATTGGAGTAGGAATCAAAGGTGCAATTAAAGTAACTGGTTGCACAGGTTATTCACCCTCCTTGATTTGAACATCTATTGCTTTTTACTGTCTGTCTGACACACAACACTACGGGACTGGTTTATCTTGGGTTCTCAGTTCTGGGGCGGCATTCTCCCCTACCCGGCGGAGCGGGGGGTTCCGGCGTAGGGGAGTGGCGGCAACCACTCCGGCGTCGGGCCTCCCCAAAGGTGCGGAATTCTCCGCACCTTTAGGGGCCAAGCCCTCACATTGAGGGGCTAGGCCCGCGCCGGAGCGCTTGGCACCACGCCGGCTGGCCCGGTGAATTCTCTTCTGCCTCCGCCATGGTGTAGGCCGTGGCGGCGGCAGAAAAGAAAGAGTGCCCCCACGGCACTGGCCCGCCTGCCGATCGGTGGTCCCCGATCGTGGGCCTGGCCACCTTGGGGGCACCCACCGGGGTCCGATTGCCCCGCGCCCCCCCAGGACCCCGGGGGCCCGCACGCGCCGCCACCAGAGGTGGTTCAAACCTCGGCGGCGGGAGAGGCCTCCCAGCGGCGGGACGTCGGCCCATCGCGGGCCGGAGAATCGCCGCAGGGGCCTCGCCGATCAGAGCGGACGTCACGCTGATCGGAGTGGCGAGATTCCCGCCCCCGCCAATTCGCAGGTGGCGGAGAATCTCTGCTACGGCGGGGGCGGGATTTTCGGCGGCCCCAGGCGATTCTCCGACCCTGCTGGGGGTCGGAGAATTTCGCCCCCGAAGTCAAAACTGAAAGAGACAGGAGATTAACATTCAAAGAGGCTAACTTACTTATTAAAGATTTCCAGCATTTCCTTTAATTTTTGTACGGGGTTGGCATGCAAACCTCTGGCTCTCCTGAACTGCAAGCATGCGTTGAATTGTGGATTAATTACCTGTGTTTGGTACGGAGGAGGCACTGGTGGAGCCTGCGTTCGATGTTATGCTGTTTGCTCTCGATCCTATGCCTCCTTTTCTCGTGTTGTCAGCAAAGAATCCTGGGAAAAACAGATTAAGTTATTGAATATGAGCAGGCTCTGCCAGCTAACAGCCCATAATATATCACACAAACAAGAGAACTCTGCAGTTAAATCTACCTTTTATATTTACATTAATAAAGTAGGAACTCACATTTACATAGAACCTTCCACTAGCTTAGGACAGAATACTAGAGTACAGAAGAGGCCCTTTGGCCCATCGAGTCTGCACTAACGCACGGAAGGCCCTGACCTGCCCACCTAATCCCATTTGCCAGCACTTGGCCCATAGCCTTGAACGTTAAGACGTGCCAATCGCCCATCCAGGTACTTTTTAAAGGATGTGAGGCAACCCGCCTCTACCCCCCTCCCAGGCAGTGCATTCCAGACCATCACCACCCACTGGGTAAAAAGATTTTTCCTCAAATCCCCCCTAAACTTCCCACCCATCACCTTGAACCTGTGTTCCCTCGTAACTGACCCTTCAACTAAGGGGAACAGCTGCTCCCTATCCACCTTGTCCATGTCCCTCAGGATCTTGTCCACCTCAATCAGATCACCCCTCAGTCTTCTCTGCTCCAGAGAAAACAACCCAAGCCTATCCAACTCTCTTTATAACTGAAATGTTCCATCCCAGGCAACATCCTGCTGAATCTCCTCTGCACCCCCTCCAGTGCAATCACATCCTTCCTATAATGTGGCGAATTACACCCAGTACTCCAGCTGTATCCTCACCAAAGTTCTATACAACTCCAACATGCCCTCCCTGCTTCTGTAATCTATGCCTCGATTGATAAAAGCGAGTGTCCCACACGCCTTTCTCACCCACCCTATTAATCTGCCCTTCTGCCTTCAGAGATCTATGGACAAGATCCTTCAGAATTTCCCAGTGTCAGACCTTTGATAGTATACTTCCTTGTCAAATTTCTCCTTCCAAAGTGCACCACCGGGTCCATTTCAGGATTACATTCCAACTGCCACTGACCGCCCATCTGGCTTTCCCGTCCGTATCTTCCTGTAACCCAAGACTCTCAACCTCACTGTTAACCATCCGGCCAATCTTTGTGTCATTCCAAACAACTTTTCAGCCAATTAAGTCAGTTTTGAATTGAGGTTACTGTTTTTAAAAAAATAATTTTTATTCAAGTTTTTCAACAACAAATTTTCTCCCCACAGTTAAAGTAGACAAGGTGTGGTTCTACACCGAAACAAGAACTCCCCCCCCCCCACAACAGAATAATAAATAATAACAATACAAGAAAGAAGAAAATAACAAGCCCACCGTCGCAAAAACAAACCCCCTTAACCAGCCCCGAACCCACCCACCCCCCCCCCCCCCCCCAGGTGGCTGCTGAGACTGACCACCCTCTACCCCTTCGCCAGGAAATCAAGAAAGGGCTGCCACCACCGAAAGAACCCCTGTACCGACCCCCCTCAGGGCAAACTTAACCTTCTCCAGCTTGATAAACCCAGCCATGTCGTTGATCCAGGCCTCCGAACTCGGGGGCCGTGTATCCCTCCACTATAACAGAATCCTGCGCCGGGCTACTAGAGACGCAAAGGCCAGAATGCCGGCCTCTCTCGCCTCCTGCACTCCCGGCTCCGAAGCTACCCCAAAGATCGCGAGCCCCAAGCCCGGCCTGACCCTAGACCCGACCACTTCCGACAAAGTCCCCGCCACCCCCTTCCAAAACCTCTCCAAGGCCGGACAAGCCCAGAACATATGGGTGTGGTTCGCCGGGCCTCCCGAACACCTCCCGCACCTGTCTTCCCCTCCGAAGAACCGGCTCATCCTTGCCCCTGTCATGTGAGCCCTATGCAGCACCTTCAGCTGAATCAAGCTGAGCCGTGCGCAAGAAGAGGAGGAATTCTCCCTCTCCAGAGCGTCCGACCACGTTCCATCTTCAATCTCTTCCCCTGGCTCTTCCTCCCACTTCGCTTTGAGCTCCTCTACTGAGGCCTCCTCCTCCTCCTGCATCAACTGATAAATTGCCGAGATCTTCCCCTCGCCGACCCACGTCCCCGAGAGCACCCTATCCTGCACCCCCCTTGGCGGCAGCCGCGGAAACTCCCCCACCAGCCGCTTAACAAATGCCCTGATCTGCATATACCTGAAAGCGTTCCCAGGGGGGAGGTTCCACTTCCCCTCCAGCTCCTCCAGAGTCGTGAACTTCCCATCAAGGAAGAGGTCCTCAATCTGTCTGATGCCTGCCCTGTGCCAACTCCCAAATCCACCATCCATTCTCCCCGGTGCAAAACGGTGATTGCCCCATATCAGGGCCCAGACTCAGGCCTTCACTTCCCCCCTATGCCGCCTCCACTGCCCCGTGGAGCACTTTGCCAGGGGGAGTGGAAGTGGGGCCGTCACCAAAGCCTCCAGACTCATACCCACACAGGACGCCACCTCCAATCTCTTCCATGCGTCACCCTCCCCCTCCGTCACCCACCTGCGAATCATTGCCACATTCGCCGCCCAGTAATACCCACACAGGTTGGGCAATGCCAAACCTCCTACCTCCCTTCTCCGCTCCAAGAATACCCTCCTTACTCTCGGGGCCTTCCGCGTCCACACGAATCCGAGAATAGAATTATTCACCCTTTTGAAAAAAGCCTAAGGGTCAATATGGGGAGGCACTGGAAAAGAAACAAAAACCTCGGGAGCACCGTCATCTTAATCGACTGAACCCTGCCCGCCAACGAGAGCGGCAGCGCGTCCCACCTCCTGAACTCTTCCTCCATCTGCTCCACCAGCCTCAAAAAGTTAAGCCTGTGCAGGGCCCCCTATGTGGACCCCAAGATATCTAAAGCTCCTCTCAGCCCTCTTCAACAGGAGCTCACCTATCTCCCTCTCCTGATCCCCCAGGTGCAGGACAAACAGCTCACTTTTCCCCACATTGAGCTTGTAACCCGAAAAGTCCCCAAACTCAAGTATCTTCAACACCTCTGGCATCCCCTCAGCCGGATCCGCGATGTACAACAGCAGATCATCTGCGTACAACGACAGCCGGTGTTCCTCCCCCCTCCCCGCACAATCCCCCTCCAACTCTTCGAGTCCCTCAGTGCCATGGCCAAGGGCTCAATCGCTAACGCGAAGAGCAGGGGAGACAAGGGGCATCCCCGCCTCGTCCCTCTGGAAAGCCGAAAGTCCTCCGACCTTCTCCCGTTCGTCACCACACTCGCCACCGGGGAGCTGTACAGCAACCTCGCCCAGCTGATGAACCCCTCACCAAACCCAAACCTCCTCAACACCTCCCACAGGTAACTCCACTCAACCCTGTCAAAAGACTTCTCCGCATCCATGGACGCCACTATTTCCGCCTCCCCAGCCGCCGGCGCCATCATCATAACATTCAGGAGCCACCGCACGTTGGCATTCAGTTGCCTCCCCTTTACAAATCCCGTTTGGTCCTCATGGATAACCATCGGGACCACATCTTCCACCCTTCTGGACAGTACCTTTGCCAACAACTTTACATCTACATTAAGGAGCGGAATCGGCCTATAAGACCCACACTGAAGGGGGTCTTTGTCCCGCTTCAGGATCAAAGAAATAATTGCCCTGGACATCGTCGGGGCAGAGCCCCCCCCTCCCTTGCCTCATTCAGGGTCCTCACAAGCAGAGGGCCCAGCAGATCCGAAAACTTCTTGTAAAATTCCACCGGGAACCCGTCAGGTCCCGGCGCTTTCCCTGTCTACATGCTCCCCAGCGCCTCCATCAGCTCCTCCAGCTCGATTGGGGCCCCCAGACCCTCCACCCGCTCGTCCCCTACTCTTGGGAACTCCAGCCTCTCCAGAAAGCGGTCCACCCCACCTGCTTCCCTGGGGGGCACCGCCCGGTACGCCCCTCATAAAAGGATCTGAACACCCCATTGATGTCCTTGCCACCCCGCACCAAGTTCCCTCCTGCGTCCGTGACTCCCCCTATCTCTCTCACGCTGCCTCCCGTTTCCGGAGCTGGTGGGCCAGCATCTGACTTGCCTTCTCCCCGTACTCATACACCGCCCCCTTCGCCCTCCTCCACTGCGCCTCCGCCTTCCGGGTGGTCAGTATATCGAACTCCGCTTGGAGACTGTGCCGCTTCCTCAAAAGCCCCTCCTCCGGGGTGCCTGCATACCTCCTAGCCACCCTTACCATTTCCTCCACCAGCCTCTCCCTCTCGGCCCTCTTCCCCCCTCTCCCTATGCGCCCGAATGGATATCAGCTCCCCTCTGACTACTGCCTTCAGCGCTTCCCAAACCATCCCAACTTGCACCTCCCCGTTGTCGTTGGCTTCCAGATACCCCTCTTTGCCCCTACGGACCCGCCCACACACTTCCTCCTCTGCCAAAAGCCCCACATCTAACCTCCATAGCGGGCACTGGTCATTCCCCTCCCCCAGCTCCAGATCCACCAAATGTGGAGCATGGTCAGATATGGCTATCGCAGAATACTCCGCCCCCATCACTCTCGGGATTAGCGCCCTACCGAGAACAAAAAAGTCAATCCGGGAATAAGCCTTGTGAACATGGGAGAAAAATGAGAACTCCCTACTCCCCGGCTTCAAGAACCTCCAAGGGTCTACCCCTCCCATCTGATCCATGAACCCCCCTCAGCACCGAGGCCGCCGCCGGCCTCTTCCCCGACCTAGACTTCGAACGATCCAGAGCCGGATCCAGCACCATGTTAAAGTCCCCACCCAGGATCAAACCCCCCGTCTCTAGGTCCGGGTTCAGGCCCAGCATTCGCCGCATGAAGCCCGCATGGTCCCAGTTGGGGGCGTACACATTGACCAGGACCACCCGCTCCCCCTGAAGTCTCCCACTCACCATCACATATCTACCTGCACTGTCCGCCACCACATTGGACGCAACGAACGACCAGCTCTTACTGACCAAGATTGCCACTCCTCGGTTCTTCGCATCGAGCCCCGAGTGAAACACCTGTCCCACCCAGCCTTTTCTTAGCCTCACCTGATCCGTAACCTTGAGGTGCGTCTCCTGGAGCATAGCCACATCCGCTCCCAGCCCCTTCAGATGCGCCAAGACCCGGGACAGCTTCACCGGACCATTCAGCCCCCTCACGTTCCATGTGACCAGCCAAATCTGGGGGGTCCTCCCCCTCCCTCCGCGCCGATCAGCCATAGCTCTCCCTCAACCCACCACGTGCCCAGGGAACCCCCCAAGCCCGTTCCCCACAGTGGCAGACCCCCCTCCCAACCCCCCCTTCTTCCGAGCCCCCCCCTAGCTGCGTTACCCCTAACATTGTACTTCCATAAGTCAGCCGACTCCTGCTGACCCTGGCTACTCCCGCCATACCAACGACCCCCCCCCCCCCCCAATGCAACACAATCACCAATCCCCTATTCCAGTGCCGGCCCCGCCCCCAACTCCTCTGGCACAGGGAGAAAGCCTGTGAGACGCGAACCCCGCCCCCCAACCCAACACGTGGGAAAAAGACGGGCACATGACCCAGCGGGACCTCAAACTGTTCCCCAACCCCCCACCAGTGGAAAAAAAACCAAAACGCACCACGGTAAATAAATAACAGCCCCAAAAGACGAAAACTCAGAGCAACGAAAAGGCAACATCAAACACAGCCAATATAAGCAAAAGGAGACCAAGGAGGACAGAGCCTCCAAACATTGTACATCTTTCCCCAGCCCCCCAGTCCTCAGTTTGAGTCCAATTTCTCTGCCTGGACAAAAGCCCAGGCCTCCTCCGGAGAGTCAAAGTAGAGCTAGCGGTCCCTGTAAGTGACCCAGAGGCGAGCCGATTGTAACAGCCTGGGCTTCCGCAGCAGCACTCGATGGGCACCCTCCGGCTCCAGGGGTCCCCGGAACGACCCCGCACCCATCAACGAGTTCAGCATCAGGACCACGTAGGCCCCCAAATCCGAACCTTCCAGCCCCTCCGGGAGGCCCAAAATCCGCAGGTTCTTCCGGCGGGAGCGGTTCTCCATCTCCTCCATCCTTGCCAGCCATTTCTTGTGAAGCGCCTTGTGCGACTCCACCTTCACCGCCAGGCCCAGGAGCTCGTCCTCGTTCTCCGAAGTCTTTTGCTGCAGCTTTCGAATCTCCGCGGCCCGAGCCCTCTGAGTCGCCATGGGCTTGTCCAGCGAGGCCTTAAACGGCTCCAGGATCTCAGCTTTTAGCTCCCTGAAGGAGCGCCGCAGCAGCTCCTGCTGCTCCCGCGCCCACTGCTGCCACGCTGTCGGTTCCCCGCCCGCCGCCATCTTGTTTTTTCTGCCTCGCACCTTCTGCTGCAAAGTCAACTTTGTGACCGCTCCACTTCTAGTCCAGCCCATCCACCGGCCGCTGAGCACAGTGGCTGCGTTCCCACCCGTGGAAAAGCCGAATCAGCGCCGTTGCGGACCCTTAAAAGAGCCCGAAAGTCCAAAAATAGCGGGAGTTACCGAACATGCGGCTTAGCTCCGCATCGCCGCAACCGGAAGTCCCGTCCCCGCTTCTTCAATGGCCTTGGTGAGATATTTTCACAGTTGTCCCCTCTGCTGCTAGAATTAAGGGCAGCACGGTAGCATAGTGGTTAGCACAATTGCTTCACAGCTCCAGGGTCCCAAGTTCGATTTCAACTTGGGTCACTGTCTGTGTGGAGTCTGCACGTTCTCGTGTCTGTGTGGGTTTCCTCCGGGTGCTCCGGTTTCCTCCCACAGTCCAAAGATGTGCAGGTTGGGTGAATTGGCCGTGATAAATTGTCCAAAATTCTATGATTAACCTAGGACAAAAGATCAGCGCAACATAGTGGGCCGAAGGGCCTGTTCTGTGCTGTATTTCTCGATCTCTCTATCTATCTAATTCAGCTTTCATAAAGGCCCTCAAGTCAGCTTGAGGCCTCTAAGTCTGCCCTTCCCCCGCCTGCATGCTGGAAGAGGCTTTTATCTTTGCTTTAGCTTCAGCCAAATCTTTCACTGTTTCTGCGGATCTGGTAACCAAGAAACATACCATTCCTGGGGGAAAGTACTCCTCCAACATTCGCCTACGCCTTTTCATTAAAATTCCATCCCGTATTGATTAAAAAAGAGCTCTATTCTGTAACCTTAGGCAGGAGCTGCCTTGTGTGTGACCACTCACTCCATGGTGCACACCGGAAGACTGAATTGAGGTCACTGTTGTAATGTAGTAAAAGTGACATCCAATTTTCAAACAACAAGCTCTCACAAATAGCAACGTGACGAAGGTCAGATAATGTGTTTTGCTGATTTGACTGAGGGATAAATATTGGCCGGGAAATTAGGGAAAAGTCCCCAGATCTTCTTCAAAATAATTGTACAAAGATTTTGTGTCTGGCTTCACAGCAGAAGACACAGGTTTCCTGCCAGAAATAGACAGTCACCTAGGGGCTAAAAGGAGTCAGGAAATTACTGTCAGCAGAGAAAAAATACCGGAGAAACTTCAGATCAGGGAGTGCGGGGGGGGGGGGGGGGTTCAGATTCCTGGGGCATTGGGACCAGTGTGGGGAGGTGGGACCAGTACAAACTGGATGGGTTACACCTGGGCAGGACTGGGTCTGATGTCCTGGGGGCAGGGGGAGGGGATACTTGCCAGAGCGGTTGGGGAGCGTTTACGCTAATATAGAGAGGAATGAGAACCTATGTAAGGATTCAAAGCAGGGCATCAATGAAAAAAGACAGTAAGGAGAATAAATGATAGGCAGAGAAATAAAAGAACAAAGGAAAGTCCAGCACAGGAACAGGCCCTTCAGCCCTCGAAGCCTGTGCCGATCATGATGCACTAACTAAAAAACAACCCTTCTGCCCTTACTCAGTCCGTATCTCTCTATATCCTCCCTATTCATGGACCCATCCAGATGCCTCTTAAATGTTGCTAATGTGCTGCTTCCAGCACATCTTCTGGCAGCGCGTTCCAGGCACCCACCACTCTCTGTGTGGAAAACCTACCTTCCACATCTCCCCTAAACTTTCCCCTCTCACCGTGAACCTGCGCCCCCTGTAATTGACACTTCCACCCTTGGAAAAAGCCTCTGACAATCAATCCTGTCTATGCGTCTCATAATTTTGTAGACTCTATCAGGTCTCCCTCAGCCTCCATCTTTCCAGTGAAAACAATCTAAGTTTATTCAACCTCTCCCCATAGCCGACACCCTCGAGACCCGGCAACGTCCTGGTCACTCTCTCCAAAGCCTCCACATCCTTCTGATAATGTGGTGACCAACACTACACACAATACTCCAAATGCGGCCGAACCAAGGTTTTATACAGCTGCAACATGATTTCCCACCTCCTGTACTCAGTGCCCCAGCTGATGAAGGCAAGCGTGCCGTATGCCTTCTTAATCACCTTGGCCACCTGTGTTGCCACTTTTAGGGAACTGAGGACCTGCACACCCAGATCCCTCTGTATGTTAATGTTCCTAAGGGTTCTGCCATTTACAGTACAATTCATACCTAGATTTGATCCTCCAAAAACCACCGCCTCACATTTGTCCGGATTAAACTCCATCTGCCATTTCTCTGCCCAAGTCTACAATCTATCTATATCCTGTTGTATCCTCTGCAATCCCCAGCACTATCAACAACTCCGCCAATCTTTGTGTCATATTTAAGCACCTTATAATGAAAGGGGTGATTTGAAAATGAGAGGCACTGGGCTAAAAGGAAGTTAGAATGTTCTCAGAAATGAATTAGTGGCCAATGGAAGTAGACTTTCCAGTTTGGTGAGAAGACTCAAAGTGACAGGGAGCAAATTGGTCACAGATGTGGTGTCCATTGACAGGTGGCGTTGTTTCTGGCAGAAGGGGAGTTGAAAGTGACTTAACCCTAAGAGGGGGTGGGGGCAGCACCCTCTCGCTCTGCAACCCATTGTGGAGTAACCCTAACCCTAACCCATCGTGGAGTAGTCTCTGCACTCACCAGAATCAAAGCCATTGTCGCTGAACGAGGAATCAGTCTGTGGCCAGGCGTAGAGTCAGAACAGGGGAAACACAAGGAGCTTTATTGAGACATTTACAGAACTAAGAACAGCTACAACTGCCCCCCCCACCACCCAATATGGTCACCCCTCCCCCCCAGGATAGGGTCACCTCTTCCTCCACCCCCGCCCCCCACAGGATAGGGTCACCTCTTCCTCCACCCCCGCCCCCCACAGGATAGGGTCACCTCTTCCTTCCACCCCCCCCAGGATAGGGTCACCTCTTCCTTCCCCCCTCCCCCCCCGCCCCCCACAGGATAGGGTCACCTCTTCCTTCCCCCCTCCCCCCCCGCCCCCCACAGGATAGGGTCACCTCTCTTCTCCCAACCCCCCCCACCACCCGCCCCCCACAGGATAGGGTCACCTCTCTTCTCCCAACCCCCCCCCCCCCCCGCCCCCCACAGGATAGGGTCACCTCTTCCTCCACCCCCACCCCCCAGGATTGGGTCACCTCTTCCTTCTCCCCCCGCCACCCACAGGATAGGGTCACCTCTCTTCTCCCCCCCCCAGGATAGGGTCACCACTCTCTCCCCCCCCCCCCCAGGATAGGGTCACCTCTCTCCCACCCCCCCCCCCCCCCCCAGGATAGGGTCACCTCTCTCTCCCCCCCCCCCCAGGATAGGGTCACCTCCCCCCCCCAGGATAGGGTCACCTCCCCCCCCCCCCCCAGGAGAGGGTCACCTCCCTCTCCCCCCCCCCCCCCCAGGATAGGGTCACCTCCCCCCCCCCCCCCCCCAGGATAGGGTCCCTCCCCTCCCCCCCCAGGATAGGGTCACTTCTCTCCCCCCTCCCCCCCCCCAGGATAGGGTCACCTCCCTCCCCCCCCCCAGGATAGGGTCACCTCTCCCCCCCCCCCCACCCAGGATAGGGTCACCTCCCTCCCCCCCCCCCCAGGATAGTGTCACCTCCCTCCCCCCCCAGGATAGGGTCACCTCTCTCCCCCCCCCCAAGATAGGGTCACCTCTCCCCCCCCCCCCCCCCAGGATAGGGTCACCTCCCTCCCCCCCCCCCCCAGGATAGTGTCACCTCCCTCCCCCCCAGGATAGGGTCACCTCTCCCCCCCCCCCCCCCCCCCAGGATAGGGTCACCTCTCCCCCCCCCCCCCCCAGGATAGGGTCACCTCTCCCCCCCAGGATAGGGTCACCTCTCCCCCCCCCAGGATAGGGTCACCTCTCTCCCCCCCCCCCAGGATAGGGTCACCTCTCTCCCCCCCCCCAGGATAGGGTCACCTCTCCCCCCCCCCCCCCAGGATAGGGCCACCTCTCTCCCCCCCCCCCAGGATAGGGTCACCTCCCTCCCCCCCCCCCCCCCCAGGATAGGGTCACCCCCTCCCTCCCCCCCCCAGGATAGGGTTACCTCCCCCCCCCCCCCCCAGGATAGGGTCACCTCCCTCCCCCCCCCCCCCCCCCCCAGGATAGGGTCACCTCTCCCCCCCCAGGATAGGGTCACCAACCCCTCCTCCCCCCCCTCCCCAGGATAGGGTCACCAACCCCCCCCCCCCCTCCACCAGGATAGGGTCACCAACCCCCCACCCCCTCCAGGATAGGTCACCAACCCCTCCCCCCCCCCCCCAGGATAGGGTCACCAACCCCTCCCCCCCCCCCAGGATAGGGTCACCAACCCCCCCCCCCCCCCCCCAGGATCCCCAGGATAGGGTCACCAACCCCTCCCCCCCCCAGATCCCCAGGATAGGGTCACCAACCCCTCCCCCCCCTCCAGGATAGGGTCACCAACCCCTCTCCCCCCCCCCCCCCAGGATAGGGTCACCAACCCCTCCCCCCCCCCCCAGATAGGGTCACCAACCCCCCTCCCCCCCCCAGGATAGGGTCACCAACCCCCCTCCCCCCCCCCCCAAGATAGGGTCACCAACCCCCCTCCCCCCCCCCCCCAAGATAGGGTCACCAACCCCCCCCCCCCCCCAGGATAGGGTCACCAACCCCCCCCCCCCCCCCAGGATAGGGTCACCTCCCCTCCCTCCTCCCCCCCCCACCCCCAGGATAGGGGTCCCTCTCCTCTCCCCCCCCCCCAGGATAGGGTCACCAACCCCTCCCCCCCCCCCCCCAGGATAGGGTCACCAACCCCCCCCCCCCCCCAGGATAGGGTCACCAACCCCCCCCCCCCCCCCCCCAGGATAGGGTCACCAACCCCCCCCCCCCCCAGGATAGGGTCACCACCCCCCCCCCCCAGATAGGGTCACCAACCCCCCCCCCAGGATAGGGTCACCAACCCCCCCCCCCCCCCCCAGGATAGGGTCACCAACCCCCCCCCCCCCCCCCAGGATAGGGTCACCTCCCTCCCCCCCCCCCCCCCCAGGAGTAGGGTCACCTCCCTCCCCCAGGATAGGGTCACCAACCCCCCCCCCCCCCCCCCCCAGGATAGGGTCACCCTCCCCCCCCCCCCCCCCCCCCATGATAGTGTCACCTCCCCTCCCCCAGGATAGGGGCACCTCCCTCCCCCCCCCCCCCAGGATAGGGTCACCTCCCCTCCCCCCCCCAGGATAGGGTCACCTCCCCTCCCTCCTCTCCCCCCCCCCCCCCCCCCCCGCAGGATAGGGTCACCTCTCCTCTCCCCCCCCCCCAGGATAGGGTCACCCCTCTCCCCCCTCTCCTCCCAGGATAGGGTCACCTCTCTCCTCCCCCCCCCCCCCAGGATAGGGTCACCAACCCCCCCCCCCCCCAGGATAGGGTCACCACCCCTCTCCCCCCCCCCAGGATAGGTCACCTCCCCTCCCTCCTCCCCCCCCACCCCCAGGATGGTCACCTCTCCTCTCCCCCCCCCCCAGGATAGGGTCACCAACCCCCCCCCCAGGATAGGGTCACCAACCCCCCCCCCCCCCCCCCAGGATAGGGTCACCTCCCCCCCCCCCAGGATAGGGTCACCCCCCCCCCCCCAGATAGGGTCACCAACCACCCCCCCCCCAGGATAGGGTCACCACCCCCCCCCCCCCCCCCCAGGATAGGGGTCCCAACCCCCCCCCCCCCCAGGATAGGGTCACCTCCCTCCCCCCCCACCCCCCCCCAGGATAGGGTCCCTCCTCCCCCAGGATAGGGTCACCAACCCCCCCCCCCCCCCAGGATAGGGTCACCTCCCCCCCCCCAGATAGGGTCACATCCCCCCCCCCCAGGATAGGGGTTGCACCTTCCCCTCCCCCAGGATAGGGTCACCTCCCCTCCCCCCCCCCCCAGGATAGGGTCACCTCCCCTCCTCCCCCCCCCAGGATAGGGTCACCTCCCCTCCCTCCTCCCCCCCCCCCCCCGCAGGATAGGGTCACCTCTCCTCTCCCCCCCCCCCAGGATAGGGTCACCCCTCTCCCCCCCTCCTCCCAGGATAGGGTCACCTCTCTCCCCCCCCCCCCAGGATAGGGTCACCAACCCCCCCCCCCCCCCCAGGATAGGGTCCCTCCCCTCCCCCCCCCCCCCCCGGATATAGGGTCACCCCCCCCCCCCCCCCCCCCCTCCCCTCCCCCCCCCAGGATAGGGTCCCTCCCCTCCCCCCCCCCCCCCATGGATAGGGTCACACCCCCCCCCCCCCCCAGGATAGGGTCACCAACCCCCCCCCCCCCCAGGATAGGGTCACCAACCCCCCCCCCCCCCCCAGGATAGGGTCCCCCCCCCCCCCCCCCCCCCCAGGATAGGGTCCCACCCCCCCCCCCCCCCAGGATAGGGTCACCACCCCCCCCCCCCCAGATAGGGTCACCAACCCCCCCCCCCCCGGATAGGTCACCCACCCCCCCCCCCCCCGGATAGGGTCACCAACCCCCCCCCCCCCACCATAGGGTCACCAACCCCCCCCCCCACCAGGATAGGGTCACCAACCCCCCCCCCCCCCCAGGATAGGGTCACCACCCCCCCCCCCCAGGATAGGGTCACCACCCCCCCTCCCCTCCCCCAGGATAGGTCACCTCCCCTCCCCCAGGATAGGGGTCACCACCACCCCCCCCCAGATAAGGTCACCGCCTCCCCCCCCCCCCCCCAGGATAGGGTCACCTCCTCCCCCCCCCCAGGATAGGGTCCACCTCCTCCCCCCCCCCCAGGATAGGGGTCACCCCCTCCCCCCCCCAGGATAGGGTCACCTCCTCCCCCCCCCCCCCCAGGATAGGGTTCACCTCCTCCCCCCCCCCCCAGGATAGGGTCCACCTCCTCCCCCCCCCCCCAGGATAGGGTCACCTCCTCCCCTCCCCCCCCAGGATAGGGTCACCTCCTCCCCCCCCCCCCCAGGATAGGGTCACCTCCTCCCCCCCCCCCCCAGGATAGGGTCACCTCCTCCCCCCCCCCCCCCCCCAGGATAGGGTCACCATCCTCCCCCCCCCCCCAGGATAGGGTCCCTACCTCCTCCCCCCCCCCCCCGGATAGGGTCACCTCCTCTCCCCCACCCCCAGGATAGTGTCACCGCCTCCCCCCCCCCCAGATAGGGTCACCTCCTCCACCCCCCCCAGGATATGGTCACCTCCCCCCCCCCCCCCCAGGATAGGGCACCTCCTCCCCCCCCCCCCCCCCCCCCCCAGGATAGGGTCACCTCCTCCCCCCCCCCCCAGGATAGGGTCACCTCCTCCCCCCCCCCCCCCCCCCCCAGGATAGGGTCACCTCCTCCCCCCCCCCCCCCCAGGATAGGGTCACCTCCTCTCCCCCCCCCCCCCCAGGATAGGGTCACCTCCTCCCCCCCCCCCCCCCAGGATAGGGTCACCTCCTCTCCCCCCCCCCCCCCCAGGATAGGGTCACTCCTTCTACCCCCCCCCCCAGGATAGGGTCACCTCCTCCCCCCCCCCCCCCAGGATAGGGTCACCTCCTCTCCCACCCCCCCCCCCCAGGATAGGGTCACCTCCTCCCCCCCCTCCCCCCCCCCAGGATAGGGTCACCTCCTCCCCCTCCCCCCCCCCAGGATAGGGTCACCTCCTTCCCCCCCCCCCCCCCCCCCAGGATAGGGTCACCTCCTCCCCCCCCCCAGGATAGGGTCACCTCCTCCCCCCCCCCCAGGATAGGGTCACCTCCTCCCCTCCCCCCCCCCCCCCAGGATAGGGTCACCTCCTCCTCCTCTCCCCCCGTTTGTGGGTGGGGGGGGGGGGTTGTGTGACTCTCACCTTTCCCCCGCGCGGATCCTCGCCGCCGCCCGGCTCCGTCATGGCGGCGCCGCGACCCCTGACCCCGAGAGCGCCGCCCGGCGGTCAAGAGACAAAACTGGAGCCGGGGCGGGAAGGCGGGGCCTGAGCTCGGGGGGGCGGAGCTGGAGGGCGGGGCCTTATCTCGGGGAATGGGGCGGAGCTGGAGGGCGGGGCCGGAGCGCGGGGAGGCGGGGCCGGAGCGCGGGGAGGCGGGGCCGGGGCGCGGGGAGGCGAGGCGCGGGGAGGCGGGGCCTTATCTCGGGGAATGGGGCTGAGCGCGGGGGGCGGGCCGGAGCGCGGGGGGCGGGGCCGGAGGGCGGGGCCTTATCTCGGGGAATGGGGCTGAGCGTGGGGGGCGGGGCCGGAGCGCGGGGGGCGGGGCCGGAGGGCGGGGCCTTATCTCGGGGAATGGGGCGGAGCTGGAGGGCGGGGGCGGAGCTGGAGGGCGGGGGCGGGGCCGGGGCGCGGGGAGGCGGGGGGCGGGGCCGGAGCGCGGGGGGCGGGGCTGGAGGACCGGGGGCGGGGCCGGAGCGCGGGGGGCGGGGCTGGAGGGCGGGGGCGGGGCCGGAGCGCGGGGAGGCGGGGCCGGGGCGCGGGGAGGCGGGGCTGGAGGGCGGGGGGCGGGGCCGGAGCGCGGGGGGCGGGGCCGGAGCGCGGGGGGCGGGGCCTTATCTCGGGGAATGGGGCTGAGCGCGGGGGGCGGGGCCGGAGCGCGGGGGGCGGGGCCGGGGCGCGGGGGGCGGGGCCGGAGGGCGGGGCCTTATCTCGGGGAATGGGGCGGAGCTGGAGGGCGGGGGCGGGGCCGGAGCGCGGGGAGGCGGGGCTGGAGCGCGGGGGGCGGGGCCGGAGCGCGGGGGGCGGGGCTGGAGCGCGGGGGGCGGGGCCGGAGCGCGGGGAGGCGGGGCTGAGGGGGGGGATTTCATTCTGTTTACTGTCCCGTGTACCCGCCGGCCAGTGTAAGGTATTTTTCTGCGAACAGCTCAACAGATCATTAAGTACATGAAAAGTACCGAGCAGTTGCCATACCCAGGCTGTGATCCCTCGATAGGATGCTCTCTATAGTGCATCTGTAAAAGTTGGTTAGAGTCAATGTGGACATGAGATGGAGGATGATGGTTGACGATTCTGAGCTGATCTATAAATTTAAACTATTTTTCAGTCGCCCCCACAACTTTATAAAGGATGGGAAGTGGGAGAGTGAGGGAACGGCAGGTAGTCAAGGTCAGGACTGGATATCTGAATCCTCCGAGATCCCCTCCTCAGGAAGGTAGGCACTGAGGGTGGAGGTGTGACTCAAGGCTGCAATAAGGTGGGACACGTTCATTCAGCATGTTGGAAATTGTGAGGGAGCCCATGGGACTTGTTGGGGTTTATAATTATAGCTATTACTGAAACATGGCTAAAGGAGAGGCAGGACTGGCAGCTCAATGTTCCAGGGTACAGTTGCTACAGGAAAGATATGATGTGGAGATGCCGGCGTTGGACTGGGGTGAGCACAGTAAGAAGTCTTACAGTCTTCATTCACCTGAAGAAGGAGCCGTGCTCCGAAAGCTCGTGTTTGAAACAAACCTGTTGGACTTTAACCTGGTGTTGTAAGACTTCTTACAGGAAAGATAGACCAGGGATTAGGAGGAGGGGGAGTTGCATTTCTGATTAGGGACAGTATCACGGCAGTACAGAGAGAGGATATATCCGTGGGTTTGCCCACTGAGTCTATATGGGTAGAACTAAAAATAAGAAGGGCAAGATCACTTTGATAGGACTGTACTATAGTCCCCAAATAGTCAGCAGGATATTGAGGAACAAATATGTAAAGATATTACAGATAGCTGCCAGAAAAATAGGGTGGTAATAGTTGGGGAATTTAACTTTCCCATCATTAACTGGGACAGCAATAGCACTAGGGGTTTGGATGGAGAGACATTTCTCGAGTGAATTTAGGAAGAATTCCTCATTCAATTTGTGGATGGCTTGACTAGAAAGGGAAAAAACTTGACCTCCTCTTGGGGAATAAGGAAGGGCAGGTGGTGGATGTGTTAGTGAGGGATCACTTTGGGACCAGTGACCATGGGCGGAATTCTTCGACCCCCGCAGGGTCGGGGAATCTCCCCGGGCCTTCGTAAATCCCGCCCCCGCCGTAATTCTCTGCCACCCGGGAATCGGCAGGGGCGGGAATCGCGCCCTGCCAGTCGGTGGGCCCCCCGCGGCGATTCTCCGGCCCGCGATGGGCCGAAGTCCCGCCACTGTCAGGCCTTTCCTGCCAACGTGGTTTAAACCACCTCTGGTGCCGGCGGGAGCAGGCGGCGAGAGCGGGTCCCGGGGGGGTGCTGCCACGGTGGCCTGGCCCGCGATCGGGACCCACCGATCGGTTGGCGGGCCTGTGCCGTGGGGGCACTCTTTTTCTTCCGCAGCCGCCATGGCCTCCACCATGGCGGAGGCGGAAGACACCCCCTCAACCGCGCATGCGCCCGTGGTGACGTCAGCGGCCGCTGATGCTCCGGTGCATGCGCGAACTCACGCCGACCGGCGAAGGTCTTTCGGCCAGCCCCGACGCTGGTCGGCGAGGCGCCAAAGGCCGCTGCCGCCAGTCGGCGGAGCGGGAGGCACTCCGGCGCAGGCCTAGCCCCTAAAGGTGCAGAGAAGTCCGCACCTTTGGGGAGGCCCGACGCCGGAGTGGTTCTCGCCACTCCGGAACGCCGGGACCCCCCGCCCCGCCGGGTAGGGGAGAATCCCGGCCCATAATTCCATTAGTTTTAAGATAGTTATGGAGAATGATTCCTCTGGCCCAAAAGTTAAAATTCTAAAATTGGGGCAAGGTAAATTTCAGGGGGAATTATTTCAGCCCATCGAGTCTGCACCGACCCACTTAAGCCCTCACTTGCCCCCTATCCCCGTAACCTAATAACCCCTCCTCACCTTTTTGGTCACTAAGGGCAATTTATCATGGCCAAGCCACTTAACCGGCACGTCTTTGGACTGCGGGAGGAAACCAGAGCACCCGGAGGAAACCCACGCAGACACGGGGAGAACCTGCAGACTCCGCACAGACAGTGACCCAGTGGGAATAGAAACTGGGTCCCTGGCGCTGTGAAGCCACAGTGCTATCCACTATGGGCTGGTTTAGCAAGGCCCTAAATCGCTGCCTTTGAATGCAGACCAAGGCAAGCCAGCAGCACAGTTCAATTCCCGTACAAGCCCCCCCCGAACAGGCGCCGGAATGTGACAACTAGGGGCTTTTCACAATAACTTCATTGAAGCCTACTTGTGACAATAAGCAATTTTCATTCATTCCACTTGTGCCACCGTGCTGCCCCTAACTTAACTAGGGTTCAGGGTGAGTACATTCCTCTTAGAGTGAAGGGTAAGGCTGCTAGAAGCAGGGAACCCTGGATGACTCAGGATATTGAGGCCATGGTCAAAAGGAAGAAGGAGGCATATGACATGCATAGGCAGCTGGGATCAAGTGAAGAGTATAGGGCTTGTCGGTGTAGAGTTAAGAGAGAAATCAAGAGGGCAAAAAGGGCACGAGATTGTCTTGGCAGATAAAGCCAATTTCTAGGCCATCGTCTTTCGCCTTCAACTTTGATCGGCCGCCACTGCTGTCTCGGCCTCTGGCGACTCAAACCGCGTGTGCGCCCCTCACCGTCCCGATGGCTTTATCAAGTTCCATCCGGACCGGTCCCAACGCTTCCTCAATCAACTGACAATCTCTCCGAGAGGGACTTCTGCAGCCTCAAAGTGTATATTAAGTTCCTTGTCCAACATGTCTGGGAGCAGGTCCATTGTAATCAGGACAGCCGATCTCTGCAGCTCTGCCGTCGCAATGTTAGCTACGAAGAGTTCCACCAGACACCCCCCCCCCCCCCCCCCCAACCACCGAGTCCAACGAAGGAATATCTACTCCGGGTTTCTTTACCCTTCCTTTTGGGCATGAATTCGGCGTGGGGGGCGATCCAGAACGTTTTCCAACGATGATCCCCCGAATAAACAGGCGGAAATGCCTAAATTTGCAGGTGCTGGCCGGAGCTACATCCTTACACAGAGGGTAGTGGGTGCCTAGAAGTCGCTAGCGGAGGAGGTGGTGGAAGAAGGGACAATAGTGATGTTTAAGGGGCATCTTGACAAAAAACATGAATAGGATGGGAATAGAGGGATACGGACCCCAGAAGTGTAGAAGATTTTAGTTTAGACGGGCAGCATGGTCGGCGCAGGCTTGGAGGGCCGAAGGGCCTGTTCCTGTGCTTAATTTTCTTTGTTCTTTGTCAGTCCAAGCCTGAATACTAGCCATGTCTTGCTGTATTTGGTCATGACTGTCTCAGTTTCTGAGTTGTCGTGAATGATGAACATTGTGCCATCATAAGAACTAGGAGCAGGAGTAGGCCATCTGGCCCCTCGAGCCTGCTCCGCCATTCAATTAGATCATGGCTGATCTTTTGTGGACTCAGCTCCACTTTCCGGCCCGAACACCATAACCCTTAATCCCTTTATTCTTCAAAAAACTATCTATCTTTACCTTAAAAACATGTAATGAAGGATCCTCAACTGCTTCACTGGGCAAGGAATTCCATAGATTCACAACCCTTTGGGTGAAGAAGTTCCTCCTAAACTCAGTCCTAAATCTACTTCCCCTTATTTTGAGGCTATGTCCCCTAGTTCTGCTGTCACCCGCCAGTGGAAACAACCTGCCCGCATCTATCCTATCTATTCCCTTCATAATTTTAAATGTTTCTATAAGATCCCCCCTCATCCTTCTAAATTCCAACGAGTACAGTCCCAGTCTACTCAACCTCTCCTCATAATCCAACCCCTTCAGCTCTGGGATTAACCTAGTGAATCTCCTCTGCACACCCTCCAGCGCCAGTACGTCCTTTCTCAAGTAAAGGAGACCAAAACTGAACACAATACTCCAGGTGTGGCCGCACTAACACCTTATACAATTGCAACATAACCTCCCTAGTCTTAAACTCCATCCCTCTAGCAATGAAGGACAAAATTCCATTTGCCTTCTTAATCACCTGTTGCACTTGTAAACCAACCTTCTGTGACTCATGCACTAGCACACCCAAGTCTCTCTGAACAGCGGCATGCTTTAATATTTTATCGCCTAAATAATAATCCCGTTTGCTGTTAATCATCAGCGAACATCCCCACTTCTGACCTTATGATGGAAGGACGGTCATTGATGAAGGAGCTGAAGATGGTTGGGCCTAGGACACAACCCTGAGGAACTCCTGCAGTGATGTCCTAGAGCTGAGATGATTGACCTCCAACCACCACAACCATCTTCCTTTGTACCAGGTATGGCTACAATCAGCAGAGGGTTTTCCTCCAAGTCCCATTGATCCAATTTTTGCTGCACTCGTTGATGTCACAGTTGGTCAAATGCTGCCTTGATGTCAATGGCAGTCACTCACCTCATATATGGAATTCAGCTCTTTTGTCCATGTTTGAATCAAGGCTGCAATGGGGTCAGGGACTGAGTGATCCTGGTGGAACCTAAACTGAGTGTCGTGAGCAGGTTATTGCATGTAAATGCCACGTAATAGCACTGTTGATAACCCCTTCCATGACTTTACTGATAATTGAGAGTAGACTGAGAGGGCGGTAATTGGCTGGGTTGGATTTGTCCTGCTTTTTGTGTACAAGACACACCTGGGCAATTTCCCACATTGCCAGGTAGATGCCAGCGTTCTAGCTATACTGGAAGAGCTTGGCTAGGGGTGCAGCAAGTTCTGGAGCACAAGTCTTCAGTACTATTGCTGGGATATTGTCAAGGCCCATAGCCTTTGCAGCATCCAGTGCCTTCAGCCATTTCTTGATACCACATGAGTGAATCGTATTGGCTGAAGATGAAATCTGTGACACTGGGATCCTCTGGAGGAGATCAAGATGGATCATCCATTCGGCACTTCTGGCTGGAGATGGGGAAAGCAAATGATATGTTCACCTTCATCACAAAGGGATAAGAGCAATGTTCCCAGGAACGTTTTCCATCCACCTACGGAATACATTTTGGTAATTGGACCTATATAAAGGTAATGAATGTGAGGGTGTGTAGAAACAAAAAACTATATATATATTAATATTTATTTTTTAAAAGCTACCTTAAGCTTGGAAGAAATAATATTACAAGAAGGGATAGTTAACAAAATGCACTACTTAATATATTAATTTGATATGGAATTGAATAAGAAAATGAATTTTGCTAAATTTTCAGTATTGAAACAAAACAAAGTCATCAATCCTCCTGCCACAGGAAACAAAATGTTTTATTGTGAATTGATGCATGAAATAAAATCATTTTAATGTTTTCTTTATATTTGAAATTACAAAGTCTTAATAACTTAGCAAAGTTTAATAACTTGCTTCCTGCTCATCAGTTCCCACCTCCAGCTCATCACCTCTCCCTAGTCCCTCCGTCCCTCCTGAACCCTCCCAACTCCCTCATCCCTCCTGAACCCTCCCAACTCCCTCCGTCTCTCCAGAACCCTCCCAACTCCCTCCGTCCCTCCTGAACCCTCCCAACTCCCTCCGTCTCTCTAGAACCCTCCCAACTCCCTCCGTCCCTCCTGAACCCTCCCAACTCCCTCCGTCCCTCCTGAACCCTCCCAACTCCCTCATCCCTCCTGAACCCTCCCAACTCCCTCCGTCTCTCCAGAACCCTCCCAACTCCCTCCGTCCCTCCTGAACCCTCCCAACTCCCTCCGTCTCTCCAGAACCCTCCCAACTCCCTCCGTCCCTCCTGAACCCTCCCTAACTCCCTCATCCCTCCTGAACCCTCCCAACTCCCTCCGTCTCTCCAGAACCCTCCCAACTCCCTCCGTCCCTCCTGAACCCTCCCAACTCCCTCCGTCTCTCCAGAACCCTCCCAACTCCCTCCGTCCCTCCTGAACCCTCCGTCTCTCCAGAACCCTCCCAACTCCCTCTCTCCCTCCTAAACCCTCCCAACTCCCTCCGTCCCTCCTGAACCCTCCCAACTCCTTCCATCCCTCCTGAACCCTCCCAACTCCCTCCGTCCCTCCTGAACCCTCCCAACTCCCTCCATCCCTCCTGAACCCTCCCAACTCCCTCCGTCCCTCCTGAACCCTCCCAACTCCCTCCATCCCTCCTGAACCCTCCGTCCCTCCTGAACCCTCCCAACTCCCTCCATCCCTCCTGAACCCCGTCCCTCCTGAACCCTCCCTCCATCCCTCCTGAACCCTCCCAACTCCCTCCATCCCTCCTGAACCCTCCCAACTCCCTCCATCCCTCCTGAACCCTCCCAACTCCCTCCATCCCTCCTGAACCCTCCCAACTCCCTCCGTCCCTCCTAAACACTCCAAACTCCCTCCATCTCTCCAGAACCCTCCCAACTCCCTCCGTCCCTCCTAAACCATCCCAACTCCCTCCGTCCCTCCTGAACCCTCCCAACTCCCTCCATCCCTCCTGAACCCTCCCAACTCCCTCCGTCCCTCCTGAACCCTCCCAACTCCCTCCGACCATCCTGAACCCTCTCAACTCCCTCCATCTCTCTAGAACACTCCCAACTCCCTCCGTCCCTCCTGAACCCTCCCAACTCCCTCCGTCCATCCTGAACCCTCCCAACTCCCTCCTGAACCCTCCCAACTCCCTCCGTCCCTCCTGAACCCTCCCAACTCCCTCCGTCCCTCCTGAACCCTCCCAACTCCCTGCTTCTGTCCTGAACTCTCCCATCCGCTACCACCCCCCCTGGACACCCCAACCCTCCCACTTGCTATGGGGAGGGGGTTCTGGACAGAGTGCAGCAGGAGGGAAGTGACAAGGGAGAAGAGGCGATGACAGGGGGAAAGAGGCAAGTGGGAGGGTAGACAGCAATGGCATGGAGGCAGAGACAGCGATCAGGAGGGTTTGGAAAGAAAGCAATGAGCGGTATAGGGATGCCATGTGAGTTGCGTTGATAAGGACTGGTGTGTGTCATGCAGCTTAGGGGGCACTTTGGATCGGAGTATATGAGTAAAAAGTTATAATCTTGTATAGAGGCTTGGTGAGATGCCAAAAATAAGGCGTAGAGCCTGGTCTTCATACCAAAGGAAATGATGGACTTGCCTTAAAGGGAGTGCAACAAAAGTTGACGACTAATTTCTGAGATTGTCCTACAAGAAAAGTTTGAATAGACTAGAGCTATATTGCCAGAGTTTAATAAATGAGAGGTGATCTAATTGAAATTTATACATTTGACAGGGTAGTTGTTAGGAGGCGGTTTTATTCAGCTGGGAAGTCCAAAACTAGGGGTCAGCCATTCAAAATTTTAAAATAGTTTACTCAGAAGGTTGTGATCATTGCAAACCCGTATCTGTGTGAGTGTGTGTGTGGGGGGGGGGGGGGGGGGGATATGCTAAGGAAATCAACAGTTGTTAAATTGAGGTAAATCACCCATGATCTTATTGAATGGCGGAACAGGCCTGTCTATTGTGTCTATTATGTTATGAAAATTGTCGTGGAAAAGTATTTATGCCCAAACCTCATTACTGGGGTTTAAGTTAATGGAAACAAATAATTGTTTGGTCATCGAGAACTGGAGTACTGCTGGAAAAAGATATGTCAAAGCTTTTCATCTTGCACCCATCAGGCTAATTTGCAAAATACGAAATGTTAAATAAATAACAATTTATACTTCACGAGAAGAGTGTGTTGATTTGTTGGCGAGTGGACTCTGACTGGTGAAAGCACTGTCATGGAGAATGCACCAGTTAACTGATGACTGACAGTTAACTGCCAAGCTTTGTTTAAATTCAAACCAGGAAGGTTGCTCTGGTCAAAGCATTGGCCTGGGGACTGAACCAGAGAATGCCTCTGTTGCCTATTTTGTTTAGTTGAAACCGACATAATATGTGTACAGTTTCAATCATCAGTTAACTGGTGCCTTCTCCATGGCAACACCTCTGCAAAACAGAGTCTACTTGCTAACTAATCAGCACTTTCTTCTCATGAAATATAAATTGTTGTCCCCGTTACATTTGACATTCTTGCATCTTGTCGTGGTGAATGCAAATAGAAAGCTTTTACAACATGTCTTTTTTCAGCAATACTGAAGAATGGACACAGACATTTTTTTGGAATTACAAAGTGCCGAGAGATCATTAGTAGCATATCAATTCGAAATACCATTGTTAAATCTGTGATGCAATTATACACTAGTATATTTGGAATCAAGGTATTCTGTCTAATTAACACTTTTCCATAAAATGTTGAGCAGTGTTCTTCTGAACTGTTAAATCAACAAAAGGAAGAGAGCCTTGGACTCATTAAGACGTCAACAGAGAGGTCTACGCTTTTGAAGGAGTTGCCATGCCTTTTGGATCTGAAAATGTATAACAGAAAACAAATGGTAAGGTCAATGTCCACCTGATCCATCACTAATTCCTTCCTTCCTAACCTCCCTATCACCATTTCTGGAATTAGGCTATTGACCAATATTTACTGTAAATCTATTGATCTCTGCAGCTATCATGGTTACAATTACTCCCACCCACTTCCTGGTAGGATTCTATTAGATTCTTCCAGTTTTGCAATCTGACAATGCTCCCTTCCTTACCAATGTATCCTATAGGATTTTCTTGCTCCTTAACCAAGGGTTTCCCTTCACTGTGACTGACTGGCCCAGTTGAAACTTTTGCTACCCCTTCCCCTCCATTGCAGAACCACAAATGGATTTCTCATGTCCTCACGTTCCACCCCACCAGCCTCTACATAGAACCAAGCATCTTCAAATTTCACCACCTCTAATGTGATGCCTTCCTCAAACACACATCTTCTCCATCTCACCTCTTTCAGCATTTGAAAGGGCCTGTTCCTCTATGATGCCGTGGTTTACTCTTCATTTACTCACCCCCATCCTCCCTCCCCAATCCCTAGCGCCTTTCTGTGCAAGTACAGAAGATGCCTCACTTGGCCTTTTATCGCCTTGCTTCCAAACACTCTTTCCAGTGAAACAACAATTTATTTGGAGATTTTTCCATTTAGTTTACTGCATTTGCTGCTCACCGTGGAGTTTTCTTTACACTGGGAAAACCAAGTCCAGATTGGATGACTGCTCTATAGAATACTTCCATTCAGTCTGCAAGTCTGACAAATGCTTCTTGTTTATCGTTATGTAATCCTCCACCCCTGTCCCTCCTCTCTGTCCTTGGCCTCTTACAGTGTTAATGAAGTTTAATGGAAGTTCAAGGATCTGCGTTTAATTGTTTGATTCGGCACTTTCTAACATCTTGGATTATAGTCACTACTCCTTTTTTGGTGGATAGCAACTGTTACGAATGATTCTTGCTGTTACCATTTACACCTCCAGAAGGGCATTCTGAAGGAGGGGGGTGATAAGATAGAGGTCATGGTACACATTTGTACCAACAATATATGTAGACTGAGGGATGAGGCCCTGCGTCAAGAATTTAGGGAGCTCGGCAACAGACCAAAGAGCAGGACCTCAAAGGTTGTAATCCCTGGATTATTCACGGTGCCACTCACAGACAGTGAGTATAGAAATAGGAGAATAGGGCAGATGGATGTGTGGCTCAAGAGTTGGTGCAGTTGGGAGGGGTTTAGATTCCTGGATCACTGAGATTGTTTCTGGGGAAAGTGGAACCTGTACAAACGGGACGGTCTGCACCTGAACCAGAGTGGAAATGGACGAACATCCTCGCAGATGGGTTTCCCAGTGCTGTTGGGAGGGATTTAAACTAGTTTGGCAGGGGGAGGGGATACAGAGTGTTAATGCAATAGGGACACAGCATATTGAGTTTCAAGACAGTAAAGCGAGGCTGGTCTCTACTTTTATGCTTGGAGTATCATAGGTAAAACAGATGAGTTAAGAGCGTGCATTAGTAATAATCTTTATTATTGTCACAAGTAGGCTTACATTAACACTGCAATGAAATTACTGTGAAAATCCTCTAGTCGCCACACTCCGGCACCTGTTCGGGTACACAGAGAGAGAATTCAGAATGTCCAATTCATCTAACAGCACGTCTTTCGGGACTTGTCGGAGAAAACCGGAGCAAACCCGTGCAGACACGGGGAGAACTTGCTGACTCCGCACAGACAGTGACCCAAGCCAATAATTGAGCCTGGGTCCCTGGCATTCTGAAGCAACAGTGTTAAAAAAATCATGCATCCTAATATACAAGTTTCAGGATGATTTGGGCGGCAGGTTGCACAGTGGTTAGCACAGTTGCTTCACAGCTCCAGGGTCTCAGGTTCGATTCCCAGCTTGGGCACCGTCTGTGCGGATCCGGTATGCACATTCTCTCTGTATCTGCGTGGGTTTCCTCCGGGTGCTCCGGTTTCCTCCCACAGTCCAAAGACTGATCCCTGAGGCCCACCACTAGCCACAGACCGTCAACCAGAAAGGCAGCCATTCATCCCCACTCTTTGAACATAGAACATTACAGCACAGTACGGGCCCTTCGGCCCTCGTGGTTGCGCTGACCTGTGAAACCATCTGAAGCCGATCTGACCTACACTATTCCATTTTCATCCATATGTCTATCAGTGACCACTTAAATGCCCTTAAAGTTGGCGAGTCTACTACTGTTGCAGGCAGGGCATTCCACACCCCTACTACTCTGAGTAAAGAAACTGCCTCTGACATCTGTCCTATATCTACCACCCTTCAATTTAAAGCTATGTCCCCTCGTGTTGGTCATCACCATCCGAGGAAAGAGACTCTCACTGTCCACCCTATCTAACCCTCTGACTATCTTATATGTCTCTATTAAGTCACCTCTCAGCCTTCTCCTCTCTAACGAAAACAACCTCAATTCCCTGAGCCTTTCCTCGTAAGACCTTCTCTCCATACCAGGCAACATCCTAGTAAATCTCCTCTGAACCCTTTCCAAAGCTTCCACATCCTTCCTATAATGTGGTGGCCAGAACTGCACGCAGTACTCCAGGTGCGGCCGCACCAGAGTTATGTACAGCTGCAGCATGACCTTGTGGCTCCGAAACTCAATCCCCCTACTGATAAAGGCTAGCACACCATGTGCCTTCTTAACAGCCCTATTAACCTGGCTGGCAACTTTCAGGGATTTATGTACCTGGATGCCGAGATCTCTCTGTTCATCTACACTACCAAGAATCTTGCCATTAGCCCAGTACTCTGCATTCCTGTTACTCCTTCCAAAGTGAACCACCTCTCACTTTTCCGCATTAAACTCCATCTGCTACCTCTCAGCCCAGCTCTGCAGCTTATCTATGTCCCTCTGTATCCTATAACATCCTTCAGCACTATCCACAACTCCACCGACCTTCGTGTCATCTGCAAATTTACTAACCCATCCTTCTACACCCTCTTCCAGGTCATTTATAAAAATGACAAACAGCAGTGGCCCCAAAACAGATCCTTGCGGTACACCACTAGTAACTGAACTCCACGATGAACATTTGCCATCAACCACCACCCTCTGTCTTCTTTCAGCTCGCCAATTACTGATCCAAACCGCTAAATCACCTTCAATCCCATACTTCCTTATTTTCTGCAATAGCCTACCGTGGGGAACCTTATCAAACGCCTTACTGAAATCCATATACACCACATCAACCGCTTTACCCTCATCCACCTGTTTGGTCACCTTCTCAAAAAACTCAATAAGGTTTGTGAGGCATGACCTACCCTTCACAAAACCGTGTTGAGTATCGCTAATCAACTTGTTCTTTTCAAGATGATTACAAACCCTATCTCTTATAACCTTTTCCAACATTTTACCCACAACCGAAGTAAGGCTCACAGGTCTATAATTACCAGGGTTGTCTCTACTCCCCTTCTTGAACAAGGGGACAACATTTGCTATCCTCCAGTCTTCCGGCACTATTCCTGTCGACAAAGACGACATAAAGATCAAGGGCAAAGGCTCTGCAATCTCCTCCCTGGCTTCCCAGAGAATCCTAGGGTAAATCCCATCTGGCCCAGGGGACTTATCTATTTTTACACTTTCCAAAATTGCTAACACCTCCTCCTTGTGAACCTCAATTCCATGTAGCCTGGTCGACTGAACCTGAGTATTCTCCTCGACAACATTGTCTTTCTCCAGTGTAAACACTGACGAAAAATATCCATTTAACGCTTCCCCCATCTCCTCTGATTCCACACACAACTTTCCACTACTATCCTTGATTGGCCCTAATCTTACTCTATTCATTCTTGTGTTCCTGATATACCTATAGAAAGCCTTAGGGTTTTCCTTGATCCTATCCGCCAATGACTTTTCGTGTCCTCTCCTCGCTCTTCTTAACTCTCCCTTTAGGTCCTTCCTGGCTAACTTGTAACTCTCAAGTGCCCTAACTGAGCCTTCATGTCTCATCCTAACATAAGCCTTCTTCTTCCTCTTGACAAGTGCTTCAACTTCCTTAGTAAACTACGGTTCCCTTGCTCGACAACTTCCTCCCTGCCTGACAGGTACATACTTATCAAGGACACGCAGTAGCTGTTCCTTGAAAAAGCTCCACATTTTGATTGTACCCATCCCCTGCAGTTTCCTTCCCCATCCTATACATCCTAAATCTTGCCGAATAGCATCATAATTGCCTTTCCCCCAGCTATAATTCTTGCCTTGCAGTATATACCTATCCCTGCCCATTGCTAAAGTAAACATAACCGAGTTGTGATCACTATCACCAAAGTGCTCACCTACATCTAAATCTAACACCTGGCCGGGTTCATTACCCAGTACCAAATCCAATGTGGCCTCGCCCCTTCTTGGCCTGTCTACATACTGTGTCAGAAAACCCTCCTGCACACACTGCACAAAAACTGACCCATCTATAGTACTCGAACTATAGTATTTCCAGTCAATATTTGAAAGTTAAAGTCCCCCATAACAACTACCCTGTTACTCTCGCTCCTGTCGAGAATCATCTTTGCAATCCTTTCCTCCACATCTCTGGAACTATTCGGAGGTCTATAGACAACTCCCAACAGGGTGACCTCTCCTCTCCTGTTCCTAACCTCGGCCCATACTACCTCAGTAGACGAGTCCTCAAACGTCCTTTCTACTGCCGTAATACTTTCCTTGATTAACAATGCCACACCCCCCCCCCCTCTTTTACCGTCTTCTCTGTTCTTACAGAAACATCTAAATCCTGGAACCTGCAACAACCATTCCTGTCCCTGCTCTACCCATGTCTCCGAAATCGCCACAACATCGAGATCCTAGGTACCAACCCATGCTGCAAGCTCACCCACCTTATTCCGGATGCTCCTGGCGTTGAAGTAGACACACTTCAAACCAGCGTCTTGCTTGCCGGTGCCCTCTTTAGAACTTTTAACCCTATCCCTGACCTCACTACTCTCAACATCCTGTACACTGGGACTACAATTTAGGTTCCCATCCCCCTGCTGAATTAGTTTAAACCCCCCCCCCGAAGAGCACTAGCAAATCTCCCCCCCAGGATATTGGTACCCCTCTGGTTCAGGTGAAGACCATCCTGTTTGTAGAGGTCCCACCTACCCCAGAATGAGCCCCAATTATCCAGGAAACCAAAACCCTCCCTTCTGCACCATCCCTGTAGCCACGTGTTCAACTCCTCTCTCTCCTTATTTCTCACTTCGCTAGCACGTGGCACGGGTAACAACCCAGAGATAACAACTCTGTTTGTTCTAGCTCTCAGCTTCCACCCTAGCTCCCTGAATTTCTGTCTCAAATCCCCATCTCTCTTCCTACCTATGTCGTTGGTACCTATGTGGACCACTACTTGGGGCTGCTCCCCCTCCCCCTTAAGGATCCCAAAAACACGATCAGAGACATCACAAACCCTGGCACCTGGGAGGCAACACACCAACCGTGAGTCTCTTTCGTTCCCACAGAACCTCCTGTCTGTTCCTCTAACTATGGAGTCCCCTATGACAAGTGCTCTGTTCCTCTTCTCCCTTCCCTTCTGAACAACAGGGACAGACTCTGTGCCAGTGACCTGTGCCCTATTGCTTACCCCTGGTAAGTCGTCCCCCGCAACAGTATCCAAAACGGTATACTTGTTATAGAGGGGAACGACCACAGGGGATCCCTGCACTGGAGTTGGGTGCACTTCCCGCAGATGTAGTCAGCAGGGACACTCGAGGTGACCCTTTCCTCCCACATTCTGCAGGAGGAACATTCAACTGCCCTAGCCTCCATTCCCACTGAACTACTTTGAACTGTATCAGGCTGAGCCTGGCGCATGTTGTGGACGCGTTGACTCTACTCAACGCCTCCGCCCAGAGACCATCTTCTATCTCTCCTCCTCCCACTTACACTTCAGCTCCTCAGTCTGCGTGTCCTCTGACCCCATGAGCTCCTTTTAGATGTCGGAAACTTTCCCTTCTCCCACCCACACTCTGGAGACTATCCTGAATCTCCCTTGGTGGCAGGAGCGGGAAGGTTGAGGCCTGTCTACGTAGGAAGTCCCACACCTGCAGATACATAAATTTGTTTCCCCTCGCCAGTCCAAATTTCACCTCCAGCTCCCTCAAGCTAGGAAAGCTCCCTTCTATAAATATATCTCCCATCCTCTCAATCCCTGCCTTCTGCCATCTCTGAAACCCCCTGTCCATCCTTCCCGGGGCAAACCGATGGTTATTACAGATTGGAGACCAGACCGATGCTCCCTCCGCTCCCACATGCTTCCTTTATTGCTCTCAGGGCTGCCACCACCACAGGGCAGGTGGAGTACTGTGCTGGCGGGAACGGCAGAGGCGCTGTTATCAACGCCCCCAAACTGGTGCCCGTACATGAGGCCGCCTCCATACGCTCCCATGCCGACCCTCCCCCCACCACCCACTTCCTGATCATGGCTATATTTGCCGCCCAATAATAGTTACTGAAGTTTGGCAGCGCTCAATCATCCCCTTTTTTACTTGCCCGCCCATACAAAGCCCTTGATAACTTTGTTAACCCATTTAAAAAAGGAGCGCAGAATATAGATGGGGAGACACTGGAACACAAATAGGAATTTCGCAAGGACCGTCATTTTCAGTGTCTGGACCCTCCCAGCTAGTGACAACGGGAATGCGTCCCACCTCAGAAAATAATCCTTCATTTGGTCCACCAGACGGTCCACATTAAGTTTGTGAAGCTGTTCCCATTCCCACGCCATTTGGATGCCTAGATTCTTAAAGCCTCCCCCTACCACTCTAAACGGCAGTTCCCCCAATTGTCTCACCTGTCCCCTTGCCTGGATCACAAATATCTTACTTTCCCCCATATTTAGTTTGTACCTCGAAAACCGGCCAAATCCCCCCAGAATCCTCATGATTTCTTCCATCCCTTCTGCTGGGTCCGATACATACAGGAGCAGGTCGTCTGCGTAAAGTGAGACTGTGTGTTCCACTCCTCCCCCCCCCACCCCCCCCGACCAATCCCTTCCAGCTCCTTGAGCCTCTCACCGCTATTGCCAGTGGCTCTATAGCCAGCGTGAACAACAGTGGGGAGAGGGGGCACCCCTGTCTCGTCCCCCGGTGTAGCCTAAAATGGTCCGATGACGTCCTATTCATCCGTGCGCTCGCCACAGGAGCCCAATACTGCAACCTGACCCAGTCATTAAAGCCCCGCCCAAATCCAACCGTGCCAGTACCTCCCACAGATATTCCTAATCTACTCGATCAAAAGCCTTCTCTCCATCCATTGCGACCACTACCTCGACCTCCCTACCTTCTGGGGGCATCATGATCGCATTTAGCAACCTTCTTACACTGGACACCAACTGCCTTCCCTTAACGAACCCCGTCTGGTTCTCCCCAATCACATCCGGAACACAGTCTTCAATCCTATAGGACAACATTTTGGCCAGCAGTTTGGCGTTCACATTCAACAGGGATATTGTAGGACACACACAGCTCCGGATCCTTATCCCGCTTCAGAATCAGCGAGATCGTGGCCTGTGACATCGTCGGGGAAAGCACCCCTCTCTCCCTTGCCTCATTGAATGTCTTCATCAACAGCGGCCCCAATATCCCAGCAATCTTTTTATAAAACTTCGCTGGGTATCCATCTGGCCCTGGGGCTTTAACCGACTGCATGGCCCTTCAGACCCTCCGCTATCTCTTTAATCCCGATCGGGGACCCCAACCCTTCTACCAGCTCCCCGTCCTCCTTCGGGAAATTCAACCCCCCTTGGAAGTGCCTCATCCCTTCTGGCCCTGGTGGGGGTTCCGATCCATACAGCCTACTATAAAAATCCCCAAACGCCTTATTCACCCCTGCTGAGTCCCCCAGCAGGTTCCTGCCTCCATCCTTTACTTTCCCTATCTCCCTGGCTGCCTCCCTCTTTCTAAGCTGCTGTGCAAGCATTCTGCTGGCCTTCTCTCCATGCTCATAAATCACACCTCTCGCCTTTCTCAGCTGCTCCACCGCCCTCCCTGTGGTTAACCAGCAGAACTCTGCCTGCAGCCTCCGCCATTCCCTTAAAAGCCCTGCCTCTGGGGTCTCCGCATGCCTCTTATCGATCTGTAGTATCTCCTTTACCAGTCGGTGCGTCTCTGTTCTGTCTATCTTCTCCCTGTGGGCCCGTGTCGAGATCAGCTCCCCTCTAACCACCGCCTTCAATGCCTCCCAGACCACCCGCTGCCGAAACTTCCCCCGTGTCATTGTCCTCCAGGTAATTCTGAATACAGTTCCTCAATCGCCCGCACACCTCCTCGTCCGCTAAAAGCCCCACGTCCAACCTCCAGTGCGGGCGCTGATTACTGTCTTTACTAACCTGCAGGTCAGCCCAGTGCGGGCGCTGATTACTGTCTTTACTAACCTGCAGGTCAGCCCAGTGCGGGCGCTGATTACTGTCTTTACTAACCTGCAGGTCAGCCCAGTGTGGGCACTGATTACTGTCTTTACTAACCTGCAGGTCAGCCCAGTGCGGGCGCTGATTACTGTCTTTACTAACCTGCAGGTCAGCCCAGTGCGGGCGCTGATTACTGTCTTTACTAACCTGCAGGTCAACCCAGTGCGGGGCATGGTCTGAGATTGTAATCGCCGATTACCCCGTGTCCACCACCACCGTCAGTAGAGCCCTAAACCAGGGTCAATAACTGTGTTGAAGTCCCCTCCCATGACCAACCTGTGTGAATCCAGGTCCGGTATCTTCCCCAGCATCCACTTTATAAACTCCACATCGTCCCAATTTGGCGCATACACATAGTACTACCTGCACCCCCTCTAGTTTCCCACTGACCATAATGTACCAGCCTCCCACATCCGAAACTATTATTCCCGCTTCAAACACTACTCGCTTGCTGATCAGAATCGCGACCCCCCCACCCTGGTCTTCGAGTCCAGTCCTGAGTGAAAAACCTGTCACCCAACCTTTCCTTAACCTAATTTGGTCAGCTACTCCAAGGTGTGTCTCCTGCAGCATTACCACGTTCGTCTTCAGTCCTCTCAAGTGCCTGAACACGCGTGCCCTCTTGACCGGCCCATTGAGCCCTCTTACATTCCAGGTGATCAGTCTAGTTGGGGGGCTCAACGCCCCCCCCTCCCCTCGCCGATCAGCCATCCCCTCTCTTGGGCCAGTCGCCAGCCTGTGGCCCACGCCTCCACTGGCCCGCCCCCAGGCAGCCTCCGCCCCCGACCTCCTCACTGTCCCTCAGCAAAAGTCCCTCCCCGTCAGCAGAACATTTTCCCCCCTTCCCTCCCCCTAGTAACAGCACAAAATAAATCAGCCCCTTTGATAAGCCTAACATCTGCTCATTCCACCTACGCTTCCATAAGCTAGCCCGCCCAGCTAACTTGGTGGCCCTTGCCCCTGGCGCCAGACAATCACCCACCTATTGTTCCCCCAGCTCATAAATATTCAAATCACAAACAATCACAACACAATTGCCCGACAGAGATAAAAAAAAACCCAAGTTCAACACATAATTTTAAAAAGGTTCAAGCGAAAGATCCAGCATCTGAACAAACACACCTCCATCCCCCAACAGTGCAAATGCAAACTTTACCTTACTCAGCTCTGCAGCTGGCCCCAGATCCATCCAGCAGGCATAACACATAACGTCCGAAAAAGCAAGAAACAAGAAACCTTTTTTTAAACAAAAACCCCATCAACACTACAGCAAAATTCAAAGTTCTCAGTTCGACATCAGTCCTTTCCTTTTCGCGAAGTCCAGCGCTTCCTCAGGCGACTCGAAATAGTAATGTTGCTCCTCGTGTGTGACCCAGAGGCGGGCCCGTTACAACTTCACCTTTTTCTTGTGAAGGGTCGACCTGATCTGGTTAAACCCCGCTCTTCTCCTGGCCACCTCCGCACTCAGGTCTTGATAGATCCACAGGATACTGTTGTCCCATTTGCAGCTCCATGTCTGCTTGGCCCACTGTAAAACGTGCTCCTTATCCAGATATCTGTGGAATCTCACCACCATTGCCCTCGGGACGTCTCCCATTCACGGTTTCCTCGCAAGAGCTCTGTGAGCCGTGTCCAACCCCAAGGGTCAGGGGAATGCCCCATCCCCCAGCAGCTTCTCAAACATGCCTTCTATGTACGCCCCAGCGTCCGCTCCTTCGGACCCCTCCAGGAGCTCAACGGTCCTCAAGCTCTGCCGATGGGACCTATTCTCTAGGTCCTCCATCTTCTTCAGGAGCCTTTTCTGCTGGTCTCTTAGCATCCCTACCTCCAACTCCACCGCTGTTTGATGTTCCTCCTGGTCAGCCAGCGCCTTCTCTACTTTCTGGATCGCCCGATCTTGGGCATACAATCTAAGTTCCAGCTGCGAAATTGTCTCTTTAATTGGACCCAAGCAGTCCCGCTTCTGCTTGGCGAAGCCCTGCTGGATAAATTGCATCAACTGCTCCATTGATCGCTGGGTCGACAAGCCAGAGGCTCGGTCCTCCGCCATGCTGTCTTCCGCTGCAACTTCAGCCCAAGCCTTCTCTGTCCTTCTATTTCTGCCTTTGCGAGCACGTCTAGTCCTCCTCTCCACGCACGATGTGGGAATTCAGTTCACAATTGCCTTTGTCATCAATTTTTCAACTCCAGTCCGGTAAAAAATCAGGGGAAAAGGTCCAAAAGTCCGACCCGAGCGGGAGCCACCAAATGTGCGACTTACTCCTTCATAGCTGCTACCGGAAGTCGCCGTCCCATTTTTACACGCATCAGTTATTTCTTGCCTGTCCCACCGTAATGTTACTATTTGGTGGCCTACAGACTACTCCTATCAGTGACCTTTTCTCCTTACTATTTCTAATTTCCACCCAAATGGATTCAACCTTTTTCTCAAAAGAACCTATATCATCTCTCACTACTGCCCTGATGTGCTGCCCAGGGGCTGGTTTAGCATAGTGGGCTAAACAGCTGGCTTGTAATGCAGAACAAGGCCAGCAGCACGGGTTCAATTCCCGTACCAGCCTCCCCGGAATGTGGCGACTAGGGGCTTTTCACAGTAACGTAATTGAAGCCTACGTGTGACAATAAGCGATTATGTCATCCTCAAATATTGGAGCGACACCGTACCTTCCTGCCTGACCTTCAGAATAATCTGATACCCTGGATATTTAACTCCGAGTCGTGACCATCCTGCAACTATGTCTCTGTAATGGCTACTAAATCAGACTCAATTTCGATGATTTGTGCCATCAAATGCTACCAGCACGGTAGCATTGTGGATAGCACAATCACTTCACAGCTCCAGGGTCCCAGGTTCGATTCCGGCTTGGGTCACTGTCTGTGCGGAGTCTGCACATCCTCCCCGTGTGTGCGTGGGTTTCCTCCGGGTACTCCGGTTTCCTCCCACAGTCCAAAGATGTGCAGGTTAGGTGGATTGGCCATGCTAAATTGCCCTTAGTGTCCAAAATTGCCCTTTGTGTTGGGTGGGGTTACTGGGTTGTGGCGATAGGGTGGAGGTGTTGACCTTGGGTAGGATGCTCTTTCCAAGAGCCCGTGCAGACTCGATGGGCCAAATGGCCTCCTTCTGCACTGTAAATTCTATGTAACTTATTTACCTTGTTTCGAATACTACGGTGTCATGAGAATGCCACTTTCAGATATGTTTGTCTGCTCATGTTACTGCAGTGATGGGCGGAGCTGAGCTCTGGCTCTGCTTTTTAGTTTCACTTTGAGAAAAGCTTGGGTTCTGTGTTTTTTCTGGTTTTGTTTCAATGTTGGGGCTGCAGCCAGCCGCAGGAGGTGTAATGTTGGTCTCTCTGTAAAGCCTATCTCTTGATCATTTGGGGAATTCAGAGGGATAACTGTCCTCATTAGAGAATTTAAACCTGATCTCTGCGTTAAAAGGGTCTTTTGTCTTCTGGATGTTGTTTGGGAAGTTAGTAAGGATTACTTAGTGTTGTATTCTTTGGGGGTTGTATTTGAATTAATGGTTGCTAAGATGCTCACTGTATGTTTTAAAAAGGTTAACTTGAGTTCATAGAATAAACATTGTTTTGCTTAAAAAAAATGTTTTGATTTCTGCTGTACCACACCTGTAGAGTGGGTTGTGTGCTCCCCATACCACAATCTAGTAAAAGTTGTGGGTCAGGTGAACTCCATGATACACTTTGGGGTTCTCTAAACCCTGGCCCATAACAATGGGCATTCAGGTAAAGTACCAGCCGTAAAGTACCCGTACCAGCCTCCCCGGACAGGCGCCGGAATGTGGCGACTAGGGGCTTTTCACAGTAATGTCATTGAAGCCTACTCGTGACAATAAGCGATTTTCATTTCATTTCAAGTGCCCTTATGCTAGTTTTTATACCTTTTTGAATCCTAACACCTCCACTAATAACATCTCCTGAGTTCTTCTTCCCTTTAACTTTTTTCATAACTATCAATGCAGTTGAACCCACCTCCCCACGTGCTAACCGACTGCTTTGCTTCCCATTAACCATTGTACTTCCCATTGTTCTACCATTCCCCTACAGGAAGAGTTCAGATATCGCTGGATATATTCTGGGCTACAAATGCCCTATCTCGTCCTGCTCAATATTTACAAAGTGCTTAAAGCTATGATATAAAGTTAATAGCTTTAAATATTAAGTGGTCCAACCTGTTTTTCTGTGACTTGAGGCTCCCATAGTGTACAAAGAACCACATTAGCATATTGTACACGTTGGACATCTGACCACTGGTTTGCAAGTCGCTTTTTCACATCTTCTTCACTCATTTTGTCTCTCATTAGAATCCTCCTGAGTGCCTGACACATGGGAAAAGAGGATTCCATCTTTAGGGCCACCATAACCATAGCTTCAGACAACAAAAGTCAAAAACAGGATGAAGAGGACAATTTGGGCATCCTTAGATAGGAGACAGTATAGTGCAACCATTTTAAAACCTAGTTCCCCCATTTCACTGGAGAAGTTGAGTTCTTCATTTCAGACGATGGAATTGCTACGTGTGTCTTTGAGAACCCAGTTTTCAGGCAGAGAGACTGCACGTTACAATTCAAGGTCTATTCTACAATGTGTAACAAGGTACCATTGTGATGGCCCCAGTAATTCTGCTGATAGCAAAAGGGAGATGATTTAATGGCTACACTCAGATATTGGACCACTGATATCACTAATTGCAAGACAACATATGTGCCTTTGCAATGATTGGATAGTTTATTGAGCATGGGATCCTTTAATGTGATTGGTTGAGTATTCTCATATACTGTGCATCGATAGTCATGATTGGACATAGATAACTAGTAACAAATATATGCTGATTTCTTGTAATTGAATCCCAAAATATAACTGTCTGCACCATTCTTGAATCTGGGCTTTTTGCTGTCCTGATTAGAATGTCGATAACCCTCGCTGTAGCCTATAAATAAAGACCAGTTTCTAACTCCAATAATCTTTGTCTGGTCTCTCAAGAGAGTGAAGGTGAAGTACACTGCAGTCAAATTGCTGTACATTTTTCCCTCAACACGGTAGGTGATATTTTCATGATTTCTGCTGTTCATTATAAATTGGAATTTGGAATAATGTTATTAATATTACATTGTAGCTAAAGTTGGTTATCATGCTGCACAGCATTAATATAACATGTACGTCTTAAGTTTTTTCCCTCACGGACAGAAGCACGTAAATGACTCTGTGACTCTTCTGTTTTCTGACGATATAATTCTTATCACAGCTTCCACTGTGTTAAAAGTTTCTCTCCTGACAACAATCAGAAGCTAAACTTTCCTCTTGATTAGTTGAGTTATGAAGAAACCCCATTCCCCACCCACACTGGTCCCCCACAAACACACTCCCTGCCCCCTACACATGCACACTCCCTGCCCCCTACACACGCACACTCCCTGCCCCTACACACGCACACTCCCTGCCCCCTACACATGCACTCTCCCTGCCCCCTACACATGCACACTCCCTGCCCCTACACACGCACACTCCCTGCCCCCTACACATGCACTCTCCCTGCCCCCTACACATGCACACTCCCTGCCCCCTACACAAGCACTCCCTGCCCCCTACACACGCACACTCCCTGCCCCCTACACACGCACACTCCCTGCCCCTACACACGCACACTCCCTGCCCCTACACATGCACACTCCCTGCCCCTACACATGCACACTCCCTGCCCCCTACACAAGCACTCCCTGCCCCCTACACACGCACACTCCCTGCCCCCTACACACGCACACTCCCTGCCCCCTACACACACTCCCTGCCCCTTACACATGCACACTCCCTGCCCCCTACACACGCACTCCCTGCACCCTACACACACACTCCCTGCCCCCTACACACGCACACTCCCTGCCCCCTACACACGCACACTCCCTGCACCCTACACACGCACTCCCTGCACCCTACACACACACTCCCTGCCCCCTACACACGCACACTCCCTGCCCCCTACACACGCACTCCCTGCACCCTACACACACACTCCCTGCCCCCTACACACACTCCCTGCCCCTTACACATGCACACTCCCTGCCCCCTACACACGCACTCCCTGCACCCTACACACACACTCCCTGCCCCCTACACACGCACACTCCCTGCCCCCTACACACGCACACTCCCTGCCCCCTACACACGCACTCCCTGCACCCTACACACGCACTCCCTGACCCCTACACACACACTCCCTGCCCCCTACACACACACACTCCCTGCCCCCTACACACGCACACTCCCTGCACCCTACACACACACTCCCTGCCCCCTACACACGCACACTCCCTGCCCCTACACACGCACACTCCCTGCCCCCTACACACGCACACTCCCTGCACCCTACACACACACTCCCTGCCATACACACGCACACTCCCTGCCATACACACGCACACTCCCTGCCCCTACACACGCACACTCCCTGCCCCCTACACACACACACTCCCTGCCCCCTACACACGCACACTCCCTGCACCCTACACACACACTCCCTGCCATACACACGCACACTCCCTGCCATACACACGCACACTCCCTGCCCCCTACACACACACACTCACTGCCCCCTACACATGCACACTCCCTGCCCCCTACACACACACACTCACTGCCCCTTACACACGCACACTCCTTGCCCCCTACACGCACTCCCTGCCCCTACACACGCACACTCCCTGCCCTACACACGCACACTCCCTGCCATACACACGCACACTCCCTGCCATACACACACACACTCACTGCCCCCTACACATGCACTCTCCCTGCCCCCTACACACACGCACTCCCTGCCCCCTACACACACACACTCACTGCCCCCTACACATGCACTCTCCCTGCCCCCTACACACACGCACTCCCTGCCCCCTACACACACACACTCACTGCCCCCTACACATGCACTCTCCCTGCCCCCTACACACACGCACTCTCCCTGCCCCCTAAACACGCACTCTCCCTGCCCCTACACACGCACTCCCTGCCCCCTACACACGCACACTCCCTGCCCCCTACACACACACTCCCTGCCCCCTACACACACACACTCCCTGCCCCCTACACACGCACTCTCCCTGCCCCCTACACACACACACTCCCTGCCCCCTACACACACACTCCCTGCCCCCTACACACACACACTCCCTGCCCCCTACACACGCACTCTCCCTGCCCCCTACACACACACACTCCCTGCCCCCTACACACACACACTCCCTGCCCCCTACACACGCACTCCCTGCCCCCTACACACGCACACTCCCTGCCCCCTACACACGCACTCCCTGCCCCCTACACACGCACACTCCCTGCCCCCTACACACGCACACTCCCTGCCCCCTACACACGCACACTCCCTGCCCCCTACACACGCACACTCCCTGCCCCCTACACACGCACACTCCCTGCCCCCTACACACACACACTCCCTGCCCCCTACACACGCACACTCCCTGCCCCCTACACACACACTCTCCCTGCCCCCTACACACACACTCCCTGCCCCCTACACACGCACACTCCCTGCCCCCTACACACGCACACTCCCTGCCCCCTACACACGCACACTCCCTGCCCCCTACACATGCACACTCCCTGCCCGACACACGCACTCCCTGCCCCCTACACACACACACTCACTGCCCCCTACACACGCACACTCCCTGCCCCCTACACATGCACACTCCTTGCCCCCTACACACACACTCCCTGCCCTTACACACGCACACTCCTTGCCCCCTACACGCACACACTCCCTGCCCCCTACGCACACACTCCCTGCCCCCTACACACGCACACTCCCTGCCCCCTACACATGCACACCCCTGCACCCTACACACACACACTCCCTGCCCCCTACGCACGCACACTCCCTGCCCCCTACGCACACACTCCCTGCCCCCTACACACGCACACTCCCTGCCCCCTACACATGCACACTCCCTGCACCCTACACACACACTCCCTGCCCCTTACACACGCACACTCCCTGCCCCCTACACATGCACACTCCCTGCACCCTACACACACACTCCCTGCCCCTTACACACGCACACTCCTTGCCCCCTACACGCACACACTCCCTGCCCCCTGCACACGAACACTCCCTGCCCCCTACACACACACTCCCTGCCCCCTACACACGCACACTCCCTGCCCCCTACACATGCACACTCCCTGCCCCCTACACATGCACACACCCTGCACCCTACACACACACTCCCTGCCCCTTACACACGCACACTCCCTGCCCCTTACACACGCACACTCCTTGCCCCCTACACGCACACTCTCCCTGCCCCCTACACACGCACACACTCCTTGCCCCCTACACGCGCACACACTGCCTGCCCCCTACACACGCACACTCCCTGCCCCCTACACTGTAGGCACCTGGGTTGACCACTTCCTCACACAAAATGGAAGAACGCAAAGGTTACAGGGAAAAATGGACAGTTGCAAAGAGACAAGCAGTTTGCAGAATCCCCTGTGTATTCTAGCTGCTAAAGAAACCAGACAGCATTGTAACTAACGAGCTGCGCATATTAAGTAAGCGATTCCCGGTGATTCCCAGGCACAATGGACACAACAATTAGAAGAGATTGAAACATTCTATAGAAGGTCAGACATCCCGGCGCCAGTGGAGTCTGAAACAAAGGACACAAATAAGGTGGGAAGAACCGCCCAGTGATCGAGGAACAGCCCCGTTATTGAGGAAATTCAAATCAATCGATTGGGAAGAGACCCAATCAATTGCAAGTTTATAGAGGGTCCGCCCAGAAGCCCCTGGGACCTATAAAAGTCAGGTCCCAGGACTGATTCTTTCTTCTTGACCAGCCGGCCCTCCCAGCAGAACACCTTTGCAGCAGAAGATCTTGAGAAGGAGAGGCCTGGTCAGAAGCTGCCATCAAGTAAGTGTCATACAACGCACGCTACGAGAGTAGACACTCCTGACCCGTTTAGTCCACACCAACTGGAAGCCTGCGGATCCAGGACAAAGCAAGAGGCCATTGTTCCCTGATCCGGCAGTTCCTTTATTCCAGATAAGTATTGGCCTGTTAGTGGTAGGAATAGCCTAGTCTTTTAGTGTTATATGCATGAGTAGTAAATAACTGTGTAATAATAAACGTGTCTTGTTTGAACTTACTAACTGGTGTATTGAGTCATTCGTCTAAACTTGAATCTTGTGGCAGTATCATAAGGATACCTGGCGACTCTAGAGCTAAGGAATAAAACACAGCCAATTGAGTGTAAAGCACACTCACCCAGAACGAGCAACAACACACGGACACACTCACTGCCCCCTACACATGTACACACCCTGCACCCTACACACACACTCCCTGCCACCTACACACGCACATCACTGCCCCCTACACACGCACACTCCCTGCCCCTACACACGCACACTCCCTGCCCCTACACACGCACACTCCCTGCCCCCTACACACGCACATCACTGCCCCCTACACACGCACACTCCCTGCCCCCTACACACGCACATCACTGCCCCCTACACACGCACACTCCCTGCTCCCTACACACACACTCCCTGCCACACACTCACTTACTGTCACACGCTCACTCTCACTGCGATACACTCACTCACTCTCAGTCACACACTCACTCACTCTCACTGTCACAGTCACTCACTCTCACACGCTCACTCTCACTGCCACACGCTCACTCTCACTGCCACACGCTCACTCTCACTGCCACACGCTCACTCTCACTGCCACACGCTCACTCTCACTGCCACACGCTCACTCTCACTGCCACACACTCACTCTCACTGCCACACACTCACTCTCACTGCCACACACTCACTCTCACTGCCACACACTCACTCTCACTGCCACACACTCACTCTCACTGCCACACACTCACTCTCACTCTCACTGCCACACGCTCACTCTCACTGCCACACGCTCACTCTCACTGCCACACTCTCACTCTCACTGCCACACACTCACTCTCACTGCCACACACTCACTCTCACTGCCACACACTCACTCTCACTGCCACACACTCACTCTCACTGCCACACACTCACGCTCACTGCCACACGCTCACTCTCACTGCCACACGCTCACTCTCACTGCCACACGCTCACTCTCACTGCCACACGCTCACTCTCACTGCCACACGCTCACTCTCACTGCCACACTCTCACTCTCACTCTCACTGCCACACTCTCACTCTCACTGCCACACACTCACTCTCACTGCCACACACTCACTCTCACTGCCACACACTCACTCTCACTGCCACACACTCACTCTCACTGCCACACACTCACTCTCACTGCCACACGCTCACTCTCACTGCCACGCGCTCACTCTCACTGCCACACGCTCACTCTCACTGCCACACGCTCACTCTCACTGCCACACACTCACTCTCACTGCCACACACTCACTCTCACTGCCACACGCTCACTCTCACTGCCACACGCTCACTCTCACTGCCACACGCTCACTCTCACTGCCACACGCTCACTCTCACTGCCACACGCTCACTCTCACTGCCACACACTCACTCTCACTGCCACACACTCACTCTCACTGCCACACACTCACTCTCACTCTCACTGCCACACGCTCACTCTCACTGCCACACGCTCACTCTCACTCTCACTGCCACACGCTCACTCTCACTGCCACGCGCTCACTCTCACTGCCACACGCTCACTCTCACTGCCACGCGCTCACTCTCACTGCCACACTCTCACTGCCACGCGCTCACTCTCACTGCCACACGCTCACTCTCACTGCCACACGCTCACTCTCACTGCCACACGCTCACTCTCACTGCCACAAGCTCACTCTCACTGCCACACGCTCACTCTCACTGCCACGCGCTCACTCTCACTGCCACACGCTCACTCTCACTGCCACGCGCTCACTCTCACTGCCACACACTCACTCTCACTGCCACACACTCACTCTCACTGCCACACGCTCACTCTCACTGCCACACACTCACTGCCACACGCTCACTCTCACTGCCACACGCTCACTCTCACTGCCACACGCTCACTCTCACTGCCACACGCTCACTCTCACTGCCACGCGCTCACTCTCACTGCCACACACTCACTCTCACTGCCACACACTCACTCTCACTGCCACACACTCACTCTCACTGCCACACGCTCACTCTCACTGCCACACGCTCACTCTCACTCTCACTGCCACACGCTCACTCTCACTGCCACGCGCTCACTCTCACTGCCACGCGCTCACTCTCACTGCCACACGCTCACTCTCACTGCCACGCGCTCACTCTCACTGCCACGCGCTCACTCTCACTGCCACACTCTCACTCTCACTGCCACACGCTCACTCTCACTGCCACACGCTCACTCTCACTCCCACACGCTCACTCTCACTGCCACGCGCTCACTCTCACTGCCACGCGCTCACTCTCACTGCCACACGCTCACTCTCACTGCCACACGCTCACTCTCACTGCCACACACTCACTCTCACTGCCACACACTCACTCTCACTGCCACACGCTCACTCTCACTGCCACACACTCACTCTCACTGCCACACGCTCACTCTCACTCTCACACGCTCACTCTCACTGCCACGCGCTCACTCTCACTGCCACGCGCTCACTCTCACTGCCACACTCTCACTCTCACTCCCACACGCTCACTCTCACTCTCACTGCCACGCGCTCACTCTCACTGCCACACACTCACTGCCACACTCTCACTCTCACTGCCACACTCTCACTCTCACTCCCACACGCTCACTCTCACTCTCACTGCCACGCGCTCACTCTCACTGCCACACACTCACTCTCACTCCCACACGCTCACTCTCACTCTCACTGCCACACACTCACTCTCACTGCCACACGCTCACTCTCACTGCCACACACTCACTCTCACTGCCACACGCTCACTCTCACTGCCACACGCTCACTCTCACTGCCACACGCTCACTCTCACTGCCACACTCTCACTCTCACTGCCACACACTCACTCTCACTGCCACACGCTCACTCTCACTGCCACGCGCTCACTCTCACTGCCACACGCTCACTCTCACTGCCACACACTCACTCTCACTGCCACACACTCACTCTCACTGCCACGCGCTCACTCTCACTGCCACACGCTCACTCTCACTGCCACACACTCACTCTCACTGCCACACACTCACTCTCACTGCCACACACTCACTCTCACTGCCACACGCTCACTCTCACTGCCACACGCTCACTCTCACTGCCACACGCTCACTCTCACTGCCACACACTCACTCTCACTGCCACGCGCTCACTCTCACTGCCACACACTCACTCTCACTGCCACGCGCTCACTCTCACTGCCACACGCTCACTCTCACTGCCACACGCTCACTCTCACTGCCACACGCTCACTCTCACTGCCACACACTCACTCTCACTGCCACACGCTCACTGCCACACGCTCACTCTCACTGCCACGCGCTCACTCTCACTGCCACACTCTCACTGCCACACACTCACTCTCACTGCCACACGCTCACTCTCACTGCCACGCGCTCACTCTCACTCTCACTGCCACACACTCACTCTCACTGCCACACACTCACTCTCACTGCCACACACTCACTCTCACTGCCACGCGCTCACTCTCACTGCCACACACTCACTCTCACTGCCACACACTCACTCTCACTGCCACACACTCACTCTCACTGCCACACACTCACTCTCACTGCCACACACTCACTCTCACTGCCACACACTCACTCTCACTGCCACACGCTCACTCTCACTGCCACACGCTCACTCTCACTGCCACACGCTCACTCTCACTGCCACACGCTCACTCTCACTGCCACACGCTCACTCTCACTGCCACACGCTCACTCTCACTGCCACACGCTCACTCTCACTGCCACACGCTCACTCTCACTGCCACACGCTCACTCTCACTGCCACACGCTCACTCTCACTGCCACACGCTCACTCTCACTGCCACACGCTCACTCTCACTGCCACACGCTCACTCTCACTGCCACACGCTCACTCTCACTGCCACACGCTCACTCTCACTGCCACACGCTCACTCTCACTGCCACACGCTCACTCTCACTGCCACACGCTCACTCTCACTGCCACACGCTCACTCTCACTGCCACACGCTCACTCTCACTGCCACACGCTCACTCTCACTGCCACACGCTCACTCTCACTCCCACACGCTCACTCTCACTCCCACACGCTCACTCTCACTCCCACACGCTCACTCTCACTGCCACACGCTCACTCTCTCTGCCACACGCTCACTCTCACTGCCACACTCTCACTGCCACACGCTCACTCTCACTGCCACACGCTCACTCTCACTGCCACACGCTCACTCTCACTGCCACACGCTCACTCTCACTGCCACACGCTCACTCTCACTGCCACACGCTCACTCTCACTGCCACACTCTCACTCTCACTGCCACACGCTCACTCTCACTGCCACACGCTCACTCTCACTGCCACACGCTCACTCTCACTGCCACACGCTCACTGCCACACTCTCACTCTCACTGCCACACGCTCACTCTCACTGCCACACTCACTCTCACTGCCACACGCTCACTCTCACTGCCACCCGCTCACTCTCACTGCCACACGCTCACTCTCACTGCCACACGCTCACTCTCACTGCCACACGCTCACTCTCACTGCCACACACTCACTCTCACTGCCACACGCTCACTCTCACTGCCACACGCTCACTCTCACTGCCACACGCTCACTCTCACTGCCACACGCTCACTGCCACACTCTCACTCTCACTCCCACACGCTCACTCTCACTGCCACACGCTCACTCTCACTGCCACACGCTCACTCTCACTGCCACACGCTCACTCTCACTGCCACACGCTCACTCTCACTGCCACACGCTCACTCTCACTGCCACACGCTCACTCTCACTGCCACGCGCTCACTCTCACTGCCACACGCTCACTCTCACTGCCACACGCTCACTCTCACTGCCACGCGCTCACTCTCACTGCCACACGCTCACTCTCACTGCCACACGCTCACTCTCACTGCCACGCGCTCACTCTCACTGCCATGCGCTCACTCTCACTGCCACACGCTCACTCTCACTGCCACGCGCTCACTCTCACTGCCACGCGGTCACTCTCACTGCCACACACTCACCCACCGCCCACACTCAATGCCTATAGTGCAAGAGGACATTCAGCCCATCGAGTCTGCAGCGACCCTTCGAATGAGCATTCTGCCCACTTAAGAGTGTCCACCTTGCCCTATTCCCCCCTAATCCCATAACCTAACCATCCCTGGACATTTCGGGCAATTTTAGTATGGCCAATCCACCTAACCTGCACATCTTTGGACTGTGGGAGTAAACCCACGCAGACATGGAGATAAAATGCAAACTCCACAGTCACTCGAGGCTGGAAGTGAACCTGTGACCCTGGAGCTGTGAAGCAGCAGTGATAATAACTGTGCCGCCCTTCACTCACTGCTGCACTCACTCATTCCGAAGGTGAAATTTACAAAAGAATGTGGTTTTCAGTCTGGGCTAATGGACTGTGGTTTGACTGGGGAAGTCCCTGTGGAGTTAATGTGCTTTGCAGCCTGCAGAGATCATTTGTTTTTCAGCTTGTGGAGATGAGGGTAGAGTCAGCTTTTGGAGAAAGCTTTGGAGAGGGGTGTAGAATTCTGATCTGCCTGACGCTGAGTCCGCAATTCTCCCACAGTAAGATTGAGAGCTGTATATTCCTTTTCTTGTTGTTTAATGGAAAATTGAGTAGTAGTGTTTGAGGGGAAATTATAAGCTCTTCTTGTTAAAATGTTTATTATTGTAGTTATAATAAAAGTTTTGTTTTAAAAATAACTACGCCCTATTTTTTCATGCAATCACTCCTGGAGCAAAATGTTCTTTCCTCACAGTCTTAAAACAAACTAAAATATTGGGGTTTGGGCACAGCATCCGAGCCGCCGTTGGGGTCCGAACTGGGATCGTAATAGCGGAAGCGTAAAACATTCAGGGTGAAGGTGATAACTAAGGGTTTGATCCATGAGGACAACTTCATTAATGCATCAGGCATTGGGAAACATCACGATGGCCAGCATGTGCTGAGATGTTACCCTGGGTGATATGATTCACGGATGTTACCTGTGATATGATTCACGGATGTTACTTGTCTAATATAATTCACGGATGTTACCCTGTGTGATATGATTCACAGATGTTGCCTGTATGATATGATTCACGGATGTTACCTGTATATGATTCATGGATGTTACCCTGCGTGATATGATTCACAGATGTTGCCTGTATGATATGATTCACGATGTTACGCTGTGTGATATGATTCATGGATGTTACCTGTATATGATTCACGGATGTTACCCTGTGTGATATGATTCACGATGTTACCCGAGTGATATGATTCACGGATGTTACCCGTGTGATATGATTCACGGATGTTACCCGAGTGATATGATTCACGGATGTTACCTGTGATATGATTCACGGATGTTACCTGTGATATGATTCACGGATGTTACCGGTGATATGATTCACGGATGTTACCTGTGATATGATTCACGGATGTTACCCTGTATATGATTCACGGATGTTACCCGAGTGATATGATTCACGGATGTTACCCGAGTGATATGATTCACGGATGGTACCTGTTATATGATTCACGGATGTTACCCTATGTGATATGATTCACGGATGTTACCCTGTATGATATGATTCACGGATGTTACTTGTGATATGATTCACGGATGTTACCCTATGTGATATGATTCACGGATGTTACCTGTATGATATGATTCACGGATGTTGCCTGTATGATATGATTCACGGATGTTACACTGTATAATATGATTCACGGATGTTACCCTGTATGATATGATTCACGGATGTTACACTGTATGATATGATTCACGGATGTTGCCTGTATGATATGATTCACGGATGTTACCCTATGTGATATGATTCACGGATGTTACCTGTATGATATGATTCACGGATGTTGCCTGTATGATATGATTCACGGATGTTACCCTGTATGATATGATTCACGGATGTTACCCTGTATGATATGATTCACGGATGTTGCCTGTATGATATGATTCACGGATGTTACCCTGTATGATATGATTCACGGATGTTACCTGTGATATGATTCACGGATGTTACCCTATGTGATATGATTCACGGATGTTACCTGTATATGATTCACGGATGTTACCCTATGTGATATGATTCACGGATGTTACCCTATGTGATATGATTCACGGATGTTACCCTGTATAATATGATTCACGGATGTTACCCTGTATGATATGATTCACGCATGTTGCCTGTATGATATGATTCACGGATGTTACCCTGTATGATATGATTCACGGATGTTACCTGTGATATGATTCACGGATGTTACCCTATGTGATATGATTCACGGATGTTACCTGTATATGATTCACGGATGTTACCCTATGTGATATGATTCACGGATGTTACCCTGTATAATATGATTCACGGATGTTACCCTGTGTGATACGATTCACGGATGTTACCCTGGGTGATACGATTCACGGATGTTACCCTGGGTGATACGATTCACGGATGTCACGTATGATATGATTCACGGATGTTGCCTGTATGATATGATTCACGGATGTTACGTATGATATGATTCACGGATGTTACCTGTATATGATTCACGGATGTTACCCTGGGTGATACGATTCACGGATGTTACCCTGTATAATACGATTCACGGATGTTACCCTGTATGATATGATTCACGGATGTTGCCTGTATGATATGATTCACGGATGTTGCCTGTATGATATGATTCACGGATGTCGCCTGTATGATATGATTCACGGATGTCGCCTGTATGATATGATTCACGGATGTTACCTGTATGATATGATTCACGGATGTCGCCTGTATATGATTCACGGATGTTACCCTGTATGATATGATTCACGGATGTCACCTGTATGATATGATTCACGGATGTCGCCTGTATGATATGATTCACGGATGTTACCCTGTGTGATGTGATTCACGGATGTTACCCTGTGTGATACGATTCACGGATGTTACCCTGTGTGATGTGATTCACGGATGTTACCCTGTATGATACGATTCACCTATGTTACCTGTATGATACGATTCACGGATGTTACCTGTATGATATGATTCACGGATGTTACCCTGTATGATATGATTCACGGATGTTACCCTGTGTGATATGATTCACGGATTTACGCTGTGTGATGTGATTCACGGATGTTACCCTGTGTGATACGATTCACCTATGTTACCTGTATGATACGATTCACGGATGTTACCTGTATGATATTCACGGATGTTACCCTGTATGATATGATTCACGGATGTTACCCTGTGTGATATGATTCACGGATGTTACGCTGTGTGATATGATTCATGGATGTTACCTGTATAATATGATTCACGGATGTTACCTTATGATATGATTCACGGATGTTACCTGTATGATATGATTCACGGATGTTACCCTGTGTGATATGATTCACGGATGTTACGCTGTGTGATATGATTCATGGATGTTACCTGTATGATATGATTCACGGATGTTACCCTGTGTGATATGATTCACGGATGTTACCCTGTGTGATATGATTCACGGATGTTACCCTGTGTGATATGATTCACGGATGTTACCCTGTGTTTTTCTCCCTCAGATGAGCCGTCTGCCAGATGCAGCTAAGAAGCAGACAACCCTCCCTTGACATCGAAGGATGCCGCACGGCGCATAATTTCTCAGCACACTAGTGACCGTCACCGTATTGGACGAATGTCAGGGCTCAGCAGTGAGGACAGTTTATGCTGGTATAGCCACCTGGGGTGGCCACTTACAAAGTGAAATATGGCCACTTGCAAAGAATCACGGGATATATGGCCAATGCAGGATCCAGATGAACTCAGATCTTAAGTGTATATTTGCCACTAGATAACCAGAAACTATCGAAACCCTCGGCCGATTTGCATTCTAATGGCCCATTTTCCCAGAACAAAAGACTTGTACTCAGGTATCAGATACAGATCCAGACTCATCGGCGCCACTCCCTTCACCCAGGAAGCCCAACCAGCCAAGGTCAATGACCGCCCAGGACACGCCCAGCCATCAAGGCACCCGCCCCTTTATTGGCTCAAATCGAAGGCAGTAATCGAAGGCTGCTGAATTATTGGGTCCAAAGCTGAGGCGCCCAAAAGAGCGCGAAACCCCCGAAGGATAAAGATACACTACCATGTGTTCAGTCTCTTGGCCCCGGCTTCTGCCTAAAACCAATTCCAGCACCACAACCAGAAGCAAGTTCAAGACCAACGATCGCTACCAGATGGATGAGCCCAGCAGAAACAAAGTCACTTCTCCAGACCCAGACACGCAAGATCCGAACAAAGGCCTTGTTCTAAGCCGGGTGCCTGAAGTTAAGTACAGGTTGTTGGAGTGTTAGGTGTAATTTAGCTTGTAGTGTTTTACGTTGCATGTCAAAGTAATTCTTGTGTAAATAAACTATCATTGAACTTGAACTAACTAACTGGTTGTTGGGTCTTTGATCCATATCCAGCTAAACTTGTGGTGGTATCATTTGATAACTGGCGACTCTGAAAAGCAATATCATCATTAATAACTGTCATATTAGTATCCAGTTAAAAAGAGCAACATTATTGACGTCTCCGAGCCGAATTGGTAACACTGGTACAGGCAGATGCTGGATGCAGGGAGCGAACAGGGTGCCAGCAATTGGACGACCACTGGGGACAAGGGTCATGCTGAGTGCAAGGGAGATGACGAGCATCTGGAGTCGTCCATAATGCTGAATGGTCCAGCAGAATGCACGTGGCGAACTAGCGGAGATGCTGGATGATCTGTGTGCCATGGACTCTGTTGTGGAGGAGTCCTTGTGGAGCATGAGCACTGCTGTGACCCTGAGCTCCGAGTACGCGCTTAATCCATTGACAGATTGGCGACTCTCATGGATAGGCAGCTAATCTCTCCAATAAATTTTATTTTCTTCAACTGTTGAATAGGATGAATTAATTGCTGGGAAATTAGAATACTCTTCCTTTTATTCATTTGCTGCACATTTGAAATTGAATTTTCTTTTCTCTGGGGCAAAATCCTGATATTTTATCTGCCTTGTTCCACCAGTCGATTTATCCGTGGTGCGGTATTGGGGTATGTTCGGACTTGCAAGCCCTTATTTGGGCACGACTTTCTGGAGGTCAATGCCTGTGGGAGGGGAGGCATCAACCAGGGTCATCTAGATGTACCACTCTGAAATGTAAACTCAAGACACACTGGTCACAAGCAGGGGTCTACACTGGGTGCTATTGCTTTATTTAAATTTGAAGAGTTATGTTAATGATCCGGGTGAATTTACTTTAATTTGTTCCATCTTTAGTTTAAATTTACCACCTTAAATATCATACTGCACTCAAGCCAGAAGTGTATAGAATCATAGAATCCCTACAGTGCAGAAAGAGGCCATTCGGCCCTTTGAGTCTGCACCGACCTCCACGGCAGCACCCTACCTAGGCCCTATCTCTGTAACCCCATCTAACCGTTGGATACTAAGAGGCAATTTATCATGGCCAATCCACCTAACCTGCACATATTTGGACTTGGGAGGAAACTGGAGAACCCGGAGGAAACCCACGCAGACACGGGGCAGTCTCCACACAGTCACCCGAGGCCAGAATTGTCATGTGTGCTGCATTGGTGTGAGACTAAGCATTGCATTTCAGAGATCTCATAAAATGGATGAGTGTTGTGTGTTTGGGATGATGGTGATGTGAGAAGGCAGGGCAGTACCTGTCTGAAGAGCTGCTGGATCAGAGCATCCCTAGTGCCCCTGCTCCCTTGAAGGTTCCGCATTGCAGCCTCATTGCCCTCGCCGTCTTGATGCCTAGCATCAGCATCTGAGTCCTTGTTGGTGTCCACATTTGAGGCAGGTACAGCAGCATCATTGACCTCCTGTTCAGAAGTTGTCCCCAAGAGCAAGGTTTTGAAGGGAGCAGCTGACCACGCGAATGAATGACACATACTGCAGGGCATTAGAACCTTATCTTCAGCAGCCCAATGGTCTTCTCTACCACAGCCCATGCGGATACATGGCAGTGGTTGTATCTTTCCTCAGACCCTGGGCTGCTGCCTCACGGCACTGAGGACCCGGTTTTGATCCCAGGCCCGGGTCATTGTCCGTGTGGAGTTTGCACATTCATCCCGTGCTGCTGTGCAGAGAGACCTGGGTGTGCTAGGGCATGAGTCACAGAAAGTTGCTTTACAGGGGCAACAGGTGATTCAGAAGGCGAATGGAATTTTGTCCTTCATTACTAGAGGGATGGAGTTTAAGACTAGGGAGGTTATGCTTCAATTGTATAAGGTGTTAGTGAGGCCACACCTGGAGTATTGTGTTCAGTTTTGGTCTCCTTACTTGAGAAAGGATGTACTGGCACTGGAGGGTGTGCAGAGGAGATTCACTAGGTTAATCCCAGAGCTGAAGGGGTTGGATTACGAGGAGAGGTTGAGTAGACTGGGACTGTACTCGTTGGAATTTAGAAGGATGAGGGGGGATCTTATAGAAACATATAAAATTATGAAGGGAATAGATAAGATAGATGCGGGTAGGTTGTTTCCACTGGCGGGTGACAGCAGAACTAGGGGGCATAGCCTCAAAATAAGGGGAAGTAGATTTAGGACTGAGTTTAGGAGGAACTTCTTCACCCAAAGGGTTGTGAATCTATGGAATTCCTTGCCCAGTGAAGCAGTTGAGGCTCCTTCATTAAATGTTTTTAAGGTAAAGATAGATAGTTGTTTGAAGAATAAAGGGATTAAGGGTTATGGTGTTCGGGCCGGAAAGTGGAGCTGAGTCCACAAAAGATCAGCCATGATCTCATTGAATGGTGGAGCAGGCTTGAGGGGCCAGATGGCCTACTCCTGCTCCTAGTTCCTATGTTCTTATGTCTGTGTGGGTCTCACCCCACAAATCCAAAGGTGCAGGGTAGGTGGATTGGCCACGCTAAATTGCCCCTTAATTGGAAAAAAATTGGGTACTTTAACTTTTTTTTTTTGGTTGCTGAAAGGCGTCATCAGCCATCTTTTCAGTAGGTAATCCTTGTCGTCAATCAACCACCTGTCTGGACAAGCTGGGGCAGCGAACAGCCTGGGCATCTGTGAGTGACAAAGAATATATGCATCGTGCAAGCTGCCAGGGTACCTTGCCTACACCTGCAGAATCTGGGTCTTGTGGTCAGATACACTCTGAATGTTTATCGAGTGAAGCTCTTTTCTGTTCACAAAGGCACCCGGCTGGCGAGCTGGTGCCTTGATGGCCACAAGGGTGCAATCAATGGCACCGATGATGCAGGGGACCGCTCAATGGCTGTGAATCCTCTCACCCACCTGCTCAGCCTGGCTGACCTGTACTGTCCTGAAATGAATGAATCTGCTCACACTCTTGAACAGGGTGTCAGTGGTCCCCATGATGTGGAGATGCCGGCGTTGGACTGGAGTGAGCACAGTAAGAAGTCTTACAACACCAGGTTAAAGTCGAACAGGTTTGTTTCAAATCACTAGCTTTTGGAGCGCAGCTCCTTCCTCAGGTGATTCACCTGAGGAAGTAGCAGTGCTCCGAAAACTAGTTATTTGAAACAAACCTGTTCGACTTTAACCTGGTGTTGTAAGACTTCTTCGGGTGTCAGTGACACAGCTGTGTGCAGCTGACTGAGAGATTCCACATAAATCAGCCATAGTTCCCTCCGAGGATCTGGAGGCAAAAAGGTTTAGTGCCACCATGACCTTCAGAGCCACTGGCATTGGGTGTCCTCCCAAACAATTGAAGGCTATCTCAGGCCCAATCATCTGGCAGATGCTCATCATGGCTTCCCTTGAAAGCTGGAGCTTTCGTCGCTGCCTGTAAACCCTGGCTCCTGGGTAGTGGTGCATTCTGTGGGGTGGTCTCCTTGCCCTCTCTACTGTCCCTGACTATCCTGTGCTTGCACCTCTGAAACCACCAGGCCTCCTCATTCTCGGTTCTCTCTCCTCCTCCTCCTCAAAGGAGGTGCTGTGTCAAATAGACAATACCTATCAGCAGGTTGGCTAATGGGGCTCCCTCAAGGACCCAAACCTTTGGTGCCAGAGGACAGAAATGTTGGTTGAGCTCCACACTCTCATTTACCCAAGACAGAAAACATTCATCAATACTCCAAAACACTAAATTACATCACCCCGACAAACGCTTAACTCCTCAGCCGACTTTTATCCTGCCCAAGAATGTGAAAGTCACAAATTCAGTTGGTCCGCCTGCCCACGAGACGAGCTTAAGATTGCACCAACAATGTTAAATTCGGGGAAATTGGGGTTTTAATCCCATTATTTGCATCCCTTATTGTTGATAGCTGCACCGCCGATCCGTGCCTGCTGAGTGAAATATTGCGTGAGTGCACAATGACGTCGGGATGTCTGCCCATCATCATCAGACACCATTTCAGGGTCTCCCGGGTCGGACCTGCGCCCACCCAGACACCGTAAAATTCTATCCTATTTTTTATCTTAACATTGCAATGTACTTATCCACTTCAAAGTGTATTGCCTGTTAAATAGTTTTGTCATAAACTTGTAAATAAGTTGGTAAAGTATAATGCCTCTTGTAGTCTTCTGTATCCAGCATAAGAACCCATCTTTCTTATATTTTCTGAAAGTGGGAAGAAACAATTTTTGAAGAGAGACCCCGGGTTAGTCATGACTTGGCCAACAAATTATTTGACACGCTTTCTAGCTTCTTCCCCACTGTTGCCAGACTCCTAAACAACCCTCTTATGGACTGAACTGATCTCTTCACACATCATCTCGACTGAGTAGTGTCATGGGAATGTCCCTTTAAGAAATGTTTTTGTGTCATCACATGGCTTTAGTGATATCATTGTGTGGGTGGAGCTGGGCTGTGGCTCTTGGAGTTGGTTTTACTTTTGTTTTGAGTTGGAACTGGTTTTGTACTACACAGGTTGAAAAGAAGGGTTTCTCTATCGTTATTTTAGAAGCTGTTTCCAGACTACTTGGTAACTTAACAGAGATAACTGCTTTCCGGAAGGAATTCAAACCTGCTGTTTGAACAAGGAAATAAGTGTATCAATAACAAGTCTTAAAGACAGTAAGAGTGCCGTATGCTGGGCTACACCTTTGAAAAGGGTTCTTTTGGTTTATGGGATCTTATTATTGAATTGGAACAGTTAAAGGGGATATTTATTAAGGGTTGTACATAGAGTACTATAGCTGTGTGGGGTCTTTATGTTTGTAGTTGATAAAAATGCTTACTGTATGTGTTTATAAAAATGTTAAACCAAATTCGTAGAATAAAGCTTGTTTTTTGATTAAAAAGGCCTAAGAACTATGTTGAATAACACCTGAAAGGCAAGCTCTTATTTTGCCCTATGTTTTTTTCATGTATGGAACGATCTATCTCAGGGCTGGGCAAACTTTTCCGTGCAAGGGCCACATTCAGAAATTCACAATTTTAAAGGGCCGCATAGTATATTAAGTAAAATAATTAATATTTAAAATAGCCAAAATAAAAGGTTTTTAAAGAAAAAAAAAGCAATTAATTTTTATTAATTAATATTTTAAAGTAGAAACTTCACATGAAACACATGTTGTGCCGAGCAATGATCACCCTACTCAAGTCAACGTATCCACCCTATACCAGTAACCCAACAGCCCCCCCCCCCCCATTAACCTTAAAATTAAAAAAAATAAAAATTTAAAAAATAAATTAAAAAAAAAAAGATTTTTAAATTTTTTTTAATGACTTGATCTTAGTGGGCCGCATAAAGACCTTTGGCGGGCCGCATGCGGCCCGTAGTTTGCCCACCCCTGATCTATCTGGACTGTATCCAGAACAATACTTTTCATTGTACCTCGGTACACATGATAATAAACAAATCCAAAAAGTAATATCTCTTAATAGTTACTTTTCTTGGGGGGGACTTGGTTCACTTTCTCAGACCCAAAATAAGAGTCTGTGTGAAGTTGCTGCCTTGAACGCAGGCGAGGCTGATGGTGAGAGAGTGCTCCAATCTAAGGTAGTCGAAAGTTGGGGCTAGAGTTATAATCCACTTCAATTGTACCCCTGCAGGTCTCCCTGCCCCAAGTCTGAAATCCTCTCGGTCTGTCACCCTCCCCCTCAGGCTCAACCTGAAGTTTGTCCCCACTGCTCCCCCCGCCCCCACATGTCCTACTCCCCCATTGAAGCCCAACACCCTCCCAATTCCTGCAGGCCTGGCCCAACCTGTGGGCCGACCTCCAAAACCCCTGACCCCCCCCCCCCCCCCCCCCCCCACCCCGATAGGCCGAAGGGCCTTTTCTGCGCTGCCTGACCCTATGACTGAATGAGAAGTGATCTCATTGAAACATATAAGATTCTAGGTCAGCACGGTGGTTAGCATTGCTGCCTTACAACGCCGAAGATCCGTGTTCGATCCCAGCCCTGGGTCACTGTCTGTGTGGAGCTTGCACATTTTCTCCATGACTGCGTGGGTCTCACCCCCACAACCCGAAAAGGTGTGCAGGGTAGATGGATTGGCCACGCTAAATTACTCCTTAATTGGAAAAAAAATAACTAGGTACACTAAATTTATAGAAAAACAAACCTATAAGTTTCTGAGGGGATATGTTTGGGTAGGTGGATCCTCTTGTGGGGGAGAGTGGAATCAGGGGACATAGTTTAAGAATAACACAACTACTATTTAACGCACAAATTAGAAGAATTTCTTTCTCTCAAAGAGTAGTTAGTATGTAGAGTGTGCTCTCCCCCAGAAAGCAGGAGACTGGGTCATTGGATTCATTCAATGCGTGGTTAGACTGACGAGAGAATCGAGGGGTGAGGACGACAAAGTGGATTTGAGGCATATCGAGATTAGTCATGATCTTTTTGAATGGCACAACAGGCTGCAAGAGCTGAATGGCCTCCTCCCGCTCCTAATGTACTTGTGTAAAAGCTATTTTTTTTAGGAGAGCCAACCCATAAGATCCTTTCATTTGCCTCCTGCTCAGTTGTGGATAGCAAGAAAAGAACTCTCAGCTGCCAGTGTGAGCTATATCATTCTTTCCCACTGATGTAAATTGTTACAAAATTTTAAAATCTGAACAAAGATTTTTAACTGTAGTTTACTGGACAATAGAAGCTGATCACAACGGATAACAAGAAAGTTGATAATGGGAGCAAAAATAATAAACATTTCACTGGGCAGATTTTTTTTGGATTGGGTTATTGGATTTGTTTATTGTCACATGTACCGAGGTACAGTGAAAAGTATTGTTTTGCGTGCAGCTCAGACAGATCATTCTGTACATGAAAAGAAAATACATAAACGAGCAAACATAAAATAATAGGGCAAACATTTCCCCTCAAACTCATTAGCAATCCTGCATTTTTAAAAAATGTTACAAAGCCAATGCGCAAACTGGAAAAGGCAAGCCCTTAATCCCTCCTTGCTTGTTTCAAAAATCAATCAAATTGAATTGATGGTCCCCACAAAGAGTCATATTAGACCCAAGCTAAGAGGAACAGACATTACCACTGATTTCACACTTGATCTTAGCCTAAAGGCTGATAAGGGATCCTGTACACAATTATTAAATATTCCAGTAGATGGTTTCCAACAGTTCTGGTGCCCTCTCTATGAAGACAACTGAACACAACTAATTTTTATTATCTGCATCATGATGATCTTGGTTAGGCTACAGCTAGAGTAGTGTGTGCAGTTCTGGAATCCACATTATAGGAGGGATGTGATCGCACTGGAAAAGGTGCAGAGGAGATATACCAGGATGTTGCCTGGGCTGGAGAGTTTTAGCTATGAAGAGCGATTGAATAGACTGGAGGTGTTTTCCTTGGAGAAGAGGAGACTCGGGCGGGGGGGGGGGGGGGATGATTGAGATGTATAAAATTATCAAGGGCATAGATAGAGTAGACGGGACAAAACTTTTCCCCTTCTCTCCTTGGTGGAGGGATCAATGACCAGGGAGCAGAGATTTAAGATGAGGGGCAGGAGGTACAGAGGGGGTGTGAGGAAAAATATTTTCACCCAGAGGGTGGTGGGAGTCTGGAACTCACTGCCTGAAAGGGTGGTGGAGGCAGAGACCCTCAGAACATTTCAGATGTATTTCGATGTGCACTTGTGATGTCAAGGCAGACAAGGCCAAGTGCTGGAAAATGGGATTAGAATAGTTAGGTAGTTATTGTTGACCGGTGCAGACTCAATGGGCTGAAGGGCCTTTTCTGTGCTGTAGATCTCTATTACCTGACAACACTGTACCAGATCTCAGACTTTGACCAATAATTCAATATCTATAAAAGAAATGCAGTGTGCCCATGACTGCTGTAGTAAAATCAGCTAATTTAGGACGGATGGAAATTGCAATCAATTCGCAAGGTACGTTCATGTAAATGAATCACATATTATTTGCACATATTAATACAAGAGGTACAAAACTATAAGAAAAAATATTGAATATATTTCCTGAGTAATTTTGACCCAATCTAGAGTGGTTCAGAGTTCAACTTTCACCCTCGACCTGGCATGAAAGGAAAAAAAGCAAAAACAGGAAAGTTCAAAAGATCATCGATAGCAGCACAATAAATGTCGGCCAAGCCAGCGACATCCACATCCCAGCAATTTATATATTTTAAAAATCACCATGACCTTGAATATCAAAGCTGTGTGCATTTAATAAGGAATAATGAAATTATCCAGTGCATAACATTGGGAACATGAGGACTTCCGGTGGCGGCGCTGAGCAGTTAAGCCGCACATTCAGCGGCTCCCGCGGTGAACGGACTTTGGGGCTCTTTTCAGGGCCCCCAATGGAGCTGTAGCGGCAAACCCCAACGGGGGAAGAGGGCAGTAGTCGACCCCAATGGTCCCATGGTCTGGACCAGGAGTGGGGCAGAGAAAAAGCCGAAGAAAGCACCTCTGGAAAAACAGGGGCAGGAAGATAAAATGGTGGCCGGCGGAGACCTCGAGGAGCTGAGGAAGTGGGTCCAGGAACAGCAGGCAACTCTGCTGCGCTGCTTCCAGGAGCTGAAGTTGGAGCTGCTGGAGTCCCTGAAGGTAACTAACAGGGAGCTGATGGAGACCCAGACAGCCCAGGGGGCTGCGATCCGGGAGCTGCAGCAGCAGGCCGCCGAAAGGGAGGACGAGGTCGTGGCCGTGGTCGGGAAGGTGGAGATGCACGAGGCGCTCCATAAAAGATGGCAGGAGTGGTTCGAGGAGCTGGATAACCGGTCGAGGAGGAAGAATTTGCGGATCCTGGGCCTCACGGAGGGGGTGGAGGGGTCGGACCTAGCGGCCTATGTGGTGATTATGCTAAACTCGCTGATGGGGGCTGGGTCCTTCCAGGGGCCCCTGGAGTTGGAGGGGGCCCACAGAATTCTGGCTAGGAGGCCCAAGCCGAACGAGCCGCTGCGGGCGGTGCTGGTGAGGTTTCATCGGTTCGCGAGTGTGTGCTCCGGTGGGCCAAGAAGGAGCGGAGCAGCAAGTGGGAGAACACGGAGGTGCGGATCTTCCAGGACTGGAGTGCGGAGGGGGCGAGGCGGAGGGCCGGATTTAACCGGACGAAGGCGGTGCTCCACAGACGGAGTGTGAAGTTCGGCATGTTGCAGCCGGCGCGTCTGTGGGTCACCTATAAGGATCGGCACCATTATTTTGAGTCCCCGGAGGAGGCGTGGGCCTTTGTGCGAGCCGAGAAATTGGACTCAAACTGAGGTTCTAGGATGGGGGATGTTGTATAATACTGTATTTGTATTTGCTTGGTTTAGTGTAAGAAGTGGGTTGGCCTTAGGGTGGGTGGGGTAATGTCGTACTGTTTTTTCTATATGGGTTTTTAAGCAGGGATCGGGTGGACGGGTTCGGGCAGAGGGGTAAACGGGGAGTTCGGGGAGCTGGTGGGGGGGACTGACAATGGGAGTGGCCCTGGAGGAGGCGGGGCCCGGCAGGGCGAAAGCGCGGGCTTTCTGCGGGTTTCCCGAGCTGGGAGATGGTGGGGGCGGGGCCGGGGCTGAGAAGCGCGGGTCGTTGCTGGCTGTTTTCTTTTCCCGCGCAAGAGCGGGGGGAGGGGGGACCCGTTGACGGGCACAATGGAGGAGGGGCAGTCCCACGTGGGGAGGAGCCGAAGGTAGGGCGGGAGTCGCCGGGGTCAGCAGAAGTTAGCTGGCTCACGGGAGTGCTGTGGAGGGAGGGGCGCGGCTAGGAGGAGTCCTAGCCTGGGGAGGGGGGGGGGGGTACCGGGTTGCTGCTGAAACGGTCAGGAAGGAGCTGGAGGACGCAGGGGGTGCTGGAGGGGGTGCTGGAGGGGGGGGGGGGGGGGGGGGGGGGGGTAGTTGCCGCCGTGGGAAACTGGCAGAGCGAGGGACGCTGGCCCGGGGTGGACAAGGGATGGGGTATGGCTAATCGGCAGGGGAGGGGGGCAGGGAGCCCTCGGATCCGGCTGATAACCTGGATGTGGCCATGCTTCAGGAGACACACCTGAGAGTGGCGGACCAGGTTCGGCTGAGGAAGGGATGGGTGGGCCAAGTATTTTTTTTTTTTTTTGTAGAACAGTACACCACAGAACAGGCCCTTCAGCCCTCAATGTTGTGCCGAGCAATGATCACCCTACTCAAGCCCACGTATCCACCCTATACCAGTAACCCAACAACCCCCATTAACATTATTTTTTAGGACACTAAGGGCAATTTAGCCTGGCCAATCCACCTAACCCGCACATCTTTGGACTGTGGGAGGAAACCGGAGCACCCGGAGGAAACCCACGCACACACGGGGAGGATGTGCAGACTCCGCACAGACAGTGACCCAGGCGGGAATCGAACCGGGGACCCTGGAGCTGTGAAGCATTGATGCTAACCACCATGCTACCGTGGATCTTTCACTCAGGGCTGGATGAGAAGAGTAAGGGGGTGGCGATCCTGGTGGGGAAGAAGGTATCGTTTGAGGCGTTAAATGTGTTGGCTGACAGTGGCGGGAGATATGTGATGGTGAGTGGCAAGCTGCAGGGGGAGCGGGTGGTGTTGGTGAATGTTTACGCCCCAAATGGGGATGATGCGGGGTTTATGCGGCGTATGTTGGGCCGCATTCCGGACCTGGAGGTGGGGGGCCTGATCATGGGGGGGGACTTCAACACAGTACTGGATCCCCCATTGGATCGATCCAAGTCCCGGACGGGTAGGAGGCCTGCGGCGGCTAAGGTGCTGAGGGGCTTCATGGACCAGATGGGGGGGGTGGACCCCTGGAGGTTTGCGAGGCCAAGGGCCAGGGAATACTCGTTTTTCTCCCACGTACATAAGGCTTATTGCCGCCGTGGGAAACTGGCAGAGCGAGGGACGCTGGCCCGGGGTGGACAAGGGATGGGGTATGGCTAATCGGCAGGGGAGGGGGGCAGGGAGCCCTCGGATCCGGCTGATAACCTGGATGTGGCCATGCTTCAGGAGGATTGATTTTTTTTGTCCTGAGCAGGGGGTTGGTTTTGAGGGTGGAGGATGTGGAATACTCCGCCATTGCCATTTCAGATCATGCCCCGCACTGGATGGACCTCGGGCTGGGGGAAGAGAGGGACCAGCGTCCGCTCTGGCGCTTGGAGGTGGGGCTGCTGGCAGATGAGGAGGTGGCCGGGAGGGTCCGGGGGTGTATTGAGAGATACCTCGAGGCCAATGATAGCGGGGAGGTCCGGGTGGGGACGGTCTGGGAGGCATTGAAGGCGGTGATGAGGGGGGAATTGATCTCCATTCGAACCCCTAGGGAGAGGGGGAAAGCAGAGGCAGAGGGAGAGACTGATAGGGGAGATGGTGCAGGTGGATAGGAGATATGCGGAGGCCCCAAAGGAGGGATTGCTGGGGGTGAGGCGTAGCCTTCAGGCCAGATTTGACCTATTGATTACCAGAAAGGCGGAAGCTCAGTGGAGGAAAGCACAGGGGGCGGTGTATGAATACGGGGAGAAGGCGAGCAGGATACTGGCACACCAGCTCCGAAAGCGGGGCGCGGCCAGGGAGATTGGGGGAGTGACGGATAAGGCTGGGAAAGTGGTGCGGAGGGGGGTAGATGTTAATGGGGTCTTCAGAGACTTCTATGGGGAACTGTACCGGTCGGAACCCCCGGTGGAGGGGGGTGGAATGGGGCGCTTCTTGGACAAGCTGCGATTCCCGAGGGTGGAGGAGGAGCAGGTGGAGGGACTAGGGGCGCCAATCGAGCTGGAGGAGGTGGTCAAAGGGATAGGGAGCATGCAGTCGGGGAAGGCGCCGGGGCCGGATGGGTTTCCGGCTGAATTTTATAAAAGGTATTTGGACCTGTTGGGCCCCCTGTTGGTCTGGACCTTTAACGAGGCAAGGGAGGGGGGGGGCTTTGCCCCCAACTATGTCACGGGCGCTGATTTCCTTGATCCTGAAGCGGGACAAGGACCCTCTGCAGTGCGGATCATATAGGCCGATTTCGCTGCTGAACGTCGATGCTAAGCTGCTGGCAAAGATCCTGACCACTAGAATAGAGGATTGTGTGCCCGGGGTCATCCATGAGGACCAGATGGTGTTTGTGAAGGGAAGGCAGCTGAATACAAATTACGAAGGCTCCTTAACGTTATTATGATGCCGACTGTGGAAGGGGAGGCGGAGATAGTGGTGGCGTTAGATGCGGAGAAGGCCTTTGATCGGGTTGAGTGGGAGTATTTGTGGGAGGTGTTGGGGGTTTGGGTTTGGGGAGGGGTTTATCCAGTGGGTGAGGCTGCTCTACGAGGCCCCGATGGCGAGTGTAGCCACAAATAGGAGGAGGTCGGAGTACTTTCGGCTGTACCGGGGGACGAGACAGAGGTTCCCCCTGTCCCCCTTGCTCTTCGCGTTGGCAATTGAGCCCCTGGCTATGGCATTGAGGGAGTCAGGGAACTGGAGGGGCCTGGTGCGGGGTGGGGAGGAGCATCGAGTGTCGCTGTACGCGGACGACCTGTTGCTGTATGTGGTGGACCCGGTGGGGGGGATGCCGGAGGTGATGAGTATTCTTAGTGAATTCGGGGGTTTCTCGGGGTATAAGTTGAACTTGGGCAAGAGTGAGGTGTTTGTGGTACATCCAGGGGATCAAGAGGAGGGGATTGGTAGGCTCCCATTGAAGCAGGCAGGGAAGAGCTTCAGGTACCTAGGGGTCCAGGTGGCTGGGAGCTGGGGGGCCCTGCACAAGTTCAACCTCACAAGGTTGGTGGAGCAGATGGAGGAGGAGTTTAAGAGGTGGGATGTTACCGCTGTCACTGGCGGGGAGGGTGCAGTCCGTTAAGATGACGGTGCTCCCGAGGTTTTTGTTCCTGTTCCAGTGCCTTCCCATCCTTATCCCGAAGGCCTTTTTTAGGAGGGTCAACAGGAGTATCACGGGATTTGTGTGGGCGCATGGGACCCCGAGGGTTAGAAGAGTGTTCCTGGAACGTGGCAGGGATAGGGGGGGGCTGGCATTGCCCAACCTCTGTGGGTACTATTGGGCTGCCAACACAGCGATGGTGCGTAAGTGGGTAATGGACGAGGAGGGGGCAGCATGGAAGAGGATGGAGGCGGCGTCTTGTGTGGGCACGAGCTTGGAGGCGCTAGTAACGGCGCCGTTGCTGCTCCCTCCAACGAGGTATACCACGAGCCCGGTGGTGGCGGCTACCCTCAAAATTTGGGGGCAATGGAGACGGCACAGGGGAGAAATGGGGGGCTCGATGGAGGCCCCGATACGGGGGAACCATCGGTTTGTCCCAGGGAGCATTGATGGCGGATTTCTGGGCTGGCACAGGGCAGGGGTTAGGAGATTGAGGGACCTGTTTGTGGAGGGGAGGTTCGCGAGCTTGGGGGAGTTAGAGGGGAAGTTTGGGCTCCCCCCGGGAACATGTTTCGGTACATGCAGGTTAGGGCCTTTACCAGGCGGCAGATGGAGGGGTTCCCCTTGTTGCCCCCACGTGGGGTACGGGACAGGGTACTCTTGGGGGTGTGGGTTGGAGGAGGGAGGATTTCGGACATATAACGGGTAATGCAGGAGGTAGACGAGGCCTCGGTGGAGGAACTGAAGGGTAAATGGGAAGAGGAGCTGGGTGAGGAGATTGAGGAGGGGACGTGGGCGGATGCCCTGGAGAAAGTGAATTCCTCCTCTTCCTGTGCAAGGCTTAGCCTCATACAGTTCAAGGTGCTGCATCGGGTCCACATGACCGGGTCGAGGATGAGTAGGTTTTTCGGAGGAGAGGACAGGTGTGCTAGGTGCTCGGGGAGCCCAGCGAACCACGCCCATATGTTTTCGGCGTGCCCAGCGTTGGGGGAGTTTTGGAAGGGGGTAGCAAGGACAGTGTCGAGGGCGGTGGGATCCAGGGTCGAGCCATTCTGGGGACTCGCAATTTTTGGGGTGGCAGTGGAGCCGGGAGTGCAGGAGGCGATAGAGGCCGGTGTTCTGTCCTTCGCGTCCCTAGTAGCCCGGCGGAGGATCTTGCTCCAATGGAAGGATGCGAGGCCCCCAAGCGTGGAGGCCTGGATCTATGATATGGCGGGTTCATTAAATTGGAGAGGGTGAAATTTGCCCTGAGAGGATCAGTACAAGGATTTTTCAGGCGGTGGCAGCCTTTCCTGGACTTCCTGGCGGAACGGTAGGGAAATAGGCCGATAGCAACAGCAACCCGGGGGGGGGGTTTGGATTGGGGGGAGGGAGAACAGTGCACATGGGTCGGCGTGATGTGGCGGGTGCTATCTCTTTCCCTTTTGTTGTTTGGGTGATCTTTTGTTTGTTTTTTTTTTCTTTTTCCTTTTGTTTGAAGTTGCTCTTGAAGTTGGGGGGGTATTGTTCTTGGGGTGTTATCGCGGTTGTATGTTAATAGAGTTAAGATGTTTATATTTTGTAAAAATTTCAATAAAAATTATTTTTAAAAAAAAACATTGGGAACATCAAACCATGTTAAATAATTGAAGTGTCAGTTATTAAGAAAGAGGTTTTGTAATCAGTGATGGCTATATGCAAATACATAGAACCCACCTCCTCTTCTGGCATTAAAGCCACCCAAACCTCATGAACCATATCAATCCAGCCAGCTTCCAGCAGGACTGCTGCATCCACCACACATACAGTCTTACCTGACAAGAAAGACAAAGTAGCATTTTAAGAAATTCAGACGTAGGTGGTGTACAAAGTAAAGTCATTACAGTTCCCATGGTGTGATACCGAGTGTTTCAATAAACACTGGATGGAATTTTACAGCCTCGTCACGGTGGAGTGTAAGGTGCAATAAACCATTCAAAAATCCATTGATTTTGACGGAAACGGAAAATTCAACCTGTGGGAAGGACCGTAAAATTCTGCCCAATGTTTTAACACATCACATGCAATCATTTTAATCTCCATTTTGTGACAAGAGTTAGATTGATTTAACAATGCTGTCAGCTCTTTTTACTCCCTGGGGAAGAAAATTGATACTATCCATAGATGAATAGATGATGATAGAGGGATTTTATGTTCTTAAAATATGTTGTGCCAAAAGATCACAGGATTTATTTATTTGCAGAGCAGAAAAGAGCGGCTCCTACTTGTGTTGCCCTGTAGCATTCTTCCTGATTGTTTGCTAACTCCCAGGTCTGGTTGTGTATGAGACAGAGAGGCCGGAATTCTCTGGCTGTTCGCTGGTGGCGGGATTCTCTGCTCCTGCCCACTTGCGGGTTTCCCAGCGAATGTGCACTACCTCTCACCAGCAAAAACACATGGCTGGGAGGCTGGCGAATCCCACCCGGATACCAGGATGCTTAGGTAGAGAATGTTTATTGCTCACTGCAGGACTCCCCTCTAACACAGCAGACAGCCTGTGCTGGCTGACTCATCCTTATACACAATTTAATATAATTAACAGGTCACCATCGAGCACCTTGCATCTTATTAGTTTAAAGTACTGTGTATTTTACATCCATTGAACAGAACCTATTGGATGCTAACACTGATTGTTGGCTTTTAGTTAGGGCACTGGTACTCGGCAGCGGATATCTCGTGCTCCAAGGGTTTGAACTAGATTGGCGGGGGGGGGGGTGGGATCCTCAGCAGCAGGGAAGTGAATAAGGGGCTGAAAAAGATGCAGTACTCAGCAACAGCAAGCTATGATAGGCAGGAGCATGGCAGGGAGTGGGGAAAACCTGGTGGATTAAATTGCATCTATTTCAATGCGAGAGGGCTGACAGGTAAGGCTGATTAACTCAAGGCATGGATAGGTACGTGGGACTGGGATATTATAATCAGAACTGAACTATGGTATAGGATGGACAGGACTGGCAGCTGAATGTTCCAAAACAGGTGCTTTAGGCGGGATAGAGGTGGAGGAAAGAGAGGGGGGGCGGGGGGGGGGGGGGGGGGGGGGGGGGGGGGGGGGGGGAGTTGTATTTTTGATTAAGGGGAGCATCACGGCAGTAGTCAGAAATGAAATAACCGACGGATCATCCAGCCAGACTTTGTGGGTGGAACTAAGAAATAAAGGGATGGTGACCTTATTGGGGTTGTACTATAGGGCTCCAAATAGTCAACGGGAATTAGAAGAACAAATATGCATGGAGATTGGGAAGACGTGCAGGAATAACAGGGTTATCATAGTAGGGGATTTTAATTTTCCTAACATAGACTGGGACTGCCATTGTGTTAAGGGCTCAGATGGGGTGGAATTTGTTAAGTCTGTTCAAGAAAGTTTCCTTGGGCAGTATTTGGCGGGTCCTACTCGGGAAAGGGCAAATCTTAACCTACTCTTGGGAAATAGGGCAGGGCAATTGACTGAGGTGACGGTGGGGGACTACTTTGGGACCAGTGACCATAGTCTTATTAAAATAAATTTAGAGTACCCAATTATGTTTTTCCAATTAAGGGCCAATTTTGTGTGGCCAATTCAGCTACCCTGCACATCTTTAGGTTGTGGGGGTGAGACCCACGCAGACACGGGGAGAATGTACAAACACCACACGGACAGTGACCGGAGGCCGGGATCAAACTCGGGTCCTCAGCGCCGTGAGGCAGCAGTGCCCTACGATCGCAGGTACAGCAACTTTGCAATTGCATTCCATAATCCTCTGGGAAGATATCCCATCTGTTTGAGGTGTCTCGTGTCTGTCAACCCAGCTCCTTATCTCTTGCGTCTGATTGTTGACTTGGCGGGGGGTGGGTCACCCGAGTACTGTCCTGTATGCGGATCGTCCGATGCTGTAATCCACGGAAGCCTGGAGTTCCTCGGCCCTTTCTCAGTGTTCTTGCAGGAGAGCCCTTTATCTTGTAGCTATGTCCCCTTGTTCGAGACTCTCCCACTCGTGAAAACATCTTACCATCTACCCTGTCAAACCCCCTCAGGGTCTTGTATGTTTGAATAAGATCACTCCTCACTCTTCTAAACTTCAAGAAATACAGACGCAGGCTATTTAGTCTCTCATCACAGGAATTAGCACGGGGAATCTCCTTTTTTAGGTAAGGGGACCAAAACTGTACTCAGTATTCCAGGTGAGGCCTCACCAACATCCTGGACAATTACAATAAAACCTCCCAATTTTTAAACTCACTTTGCAAAAAAGGCCAAAATGCCTTCTTAACAACTTGTTCGACCTGCGTGCTACCTTATTATGATTCATTCACTGGAACACCTAGATCCCTCTGTACTTCACTCACCTGCAGTCTCTCTCCATTTAGATAATCTGCCTTTTGATTCCTCCTGTTCACGACCTCACACTTCCCCACATTAAACTAATTTGCCAGGTTTTTGCCCAGTCACCCAATCTAAATTTATCAAAGAGCGTGAAGGGAGCCAGGAGTTTAGAGTACAGCTGACTGGAAGCAGAGTCAGAGGGCGGAGGTCCAGTTGGTCTACGGGCAGCTAATTCTGTAAAGTAAGAGGGGATGGAGGCTAGGGCAGTTGCATGCTCCTCCTGTAGGATGTGGGTGGTGAGGGATACCACTGGTGTCCCCGCTGACTATACCTGCGGGAAGTGCACCCAACTCCAGCTCCTCAGAGACCGCGTTAGGGAACTGGAGCTGGAGCTGGGTGAACTTCGGATCATCCGGGAGGCAGAGGGGGTTATCGATAAGAGTTACAGGGAGGTAGCCACACCCAAGGTACTGGACAAGAGTAGCTGGGTTACAGTCAGGGAAAAGAAAACTAACAGGCAGACAGTGCAGGGATCCCTCATGGCCGTTCCCCTTCAAAACAAGTATACCGTTTTGGATGCTGTTGGGGGGGGGGGGGGGGGGGGGATGACCTACCGGGGGAAGGCCCTAGCGGCCAGGTCTCTGGCACTGACTCTGGGGCTCAGAAGGGAAGAGGGGAGCATAGAAAAGCAATAGTAATAGGAGATTCAATGGTTAGGGGAATAGATAGGAGATTCTGTGGGCGCGAGCGAGACTCCCAGAAGGTATGTTGCCTCCCGGGTGCCAGGGCCAGGGATGTCTCAGATCGTGTCTTCAGGATCCTGAAGGGGGAGGAGTGAGCAGCCAGAAGTTGTGGTGCACATTGGTACCAACGATGTAGGTAGGACAAGGGGTGTGGAGGTAATAAACAAGTTTAGGGAGTTAGGCTGGAAGTTCAAGGCCAGGACAGACAGAGTTGTCATCTCTGGTGTGTTGCCAGTGCCACGTGATAGCGAGGCTAGGAATAGGGAGAGAGTGCAGTTGAACACGTGGCTGCAGGAATGGTGTAGGAGGGAGGGCTTCAGGTATTTGGATAATTGGAGCGTATTCTGGGGTAGGTGGGACCTGTACAAGCAGGACGGGTTGCATCTGAACCAGAGGGGCACCAATATCCTGAGGGGGAGGTTTTCTAGTAAGTCTTCGGGAGGGTTTAAACTAATTTGGCAGGGGAATGGGAACCGGATTTGTAGTCCAGCAACTAAGGAAGCCAATATTCAGGATGCCAAAGCACGTAGTGATGCAGTGGGGAAGGTAACACTGACAAAGGAGAGTACTTGCAGGCAAGGAGATGGGTTGAAGTGTGTATACTTCAATGCAAGAAGCATCAGGAATAAGGTGGGTGAACTTAAGGCATGGATCGGCACTTGGGACTACGATGTGATGGCCATCATGGAAACTTGGATAGAAGAGGGGCAGAAATGGTTGTTGGAAGTCCCTGGTTATAGATGTTTCAACAAGATTAGGGAGGATGGTAAAAGAGGTGGGTGGGGTGGCATTGTTAATTAGAGATAGTATAACAGCTGCAGAAAGGCAGTTCGAGGGGGATCTGCCTACTGAGGTAATATGGGTTGAAGTCAGAAATAGGAAAGGAGCAGTCACCTTGTTGGGAGTTTTCTATAGGCCCCCCAATAGCAGCAGAGATGTGGAGGTACAGATTGGGAAACAGATTTTGGAAAGGTGCAGAAGTCACAGGGTAGTAGTCATGGGTGACTTCAACTTCCCAAACATTGGGTGCGATTCTCCGCCCCCCACGACGGGTCGGAGAATAGCGGGAGGGCCTTCCCGACATTTTTCCCGACCTCCCGCTATTCTCCCCCCCCCCCCCACGGCCGCCCCCCGATACGAATCGCTGCTCGCCGTTTTTTTACGGCGAGCAGCGCTTCTCCCCTAGCCGATGGGCCGATTTCCCAGGCCTTTACGGCCGTTTTCACGAACGGCAACACACCTGCTCTCACCGTTCGTGAAAACGGCCGCAAAGTGCCGTTCTGGGGAACCATGGCACCGATTGGCACGGCCGCACCACGGCCGTGCCAAGGGTGCCATGGGCCCGCGATCAGTGGGCACCGATCGCGGGCAGCGGGTCCGAACGCCGCGCACTCTTTCTTCCTCCGCCGCCCCGCTGGATCAGTCCGCGGGTCGGCTGAGGGGCATACCAGCCCGCGCGTACGCGGGTTTCACGCATATGCGCGATGACGTCATCGTGCGCGTCAGCCGCCGTTAACTTTGGCGCGCGGGCGTAGCGAATTTCGCTAAGCCTGCGATGCCGAGGTACACGGGGCCCCACTGCTAGCCCTGACCGGGGAGCAGAATCGGGTCCCGGGAGGGGCCGCAGAGGCTGCCGGAAAACACGGCCGGTTTCACGGCAGCCTTCACGACTCTCCGCATTTGCGGAGAATCGTGCCCATTGAGTGGAAACTCTTTAGATCAAATAGTTTGGATGGGGTAGTGTTTATGCAGTGTGTCCAGGAAGCTTTTCTAACACAGTATGTAGATTGTCCGACCAGAGGGGAGGCCATATTGGATTTGGTACTTGGTAATGAACCAGGGCAGGTGATAGATTTGTTAGTGGGGGAGCATTTTGGAGGTAGTGACCACAATTCTGTGACTTTCACTTTAGTAATGGAGAGGGATAGGTGCGTGCAACAGGGCAAGGTTTACAATTGGGGGAAGGGTAAATACAATGCTGTCAGACAAGAATTGAAGTGCAGAAGTTGGGAACATAGGCTGTCAGGGAAGGACATAAGTGAAATGTGGAACTTGTTCAAGGAACAGGTACTGCGTGTTTTTGATATGTATGTCCCTGTCAGGCAGGGAAGAGATGGTCGAGTGAGGGAACCATGGTTGACAAGAGAGGTTGAATGTTAAGAGGAAGAAGGAGACTTATGTAAGGCTGAGGAAACAAGGTTCAGACAGGGCACTGGAGGGATACAAGATAGCGAGGAGGGAACTGAAGAAAGGGATTAGGAGAGCTAAGAGAGGGCATCAAAAATCTTTGGCGAGGATGAACAAGGAAAACCCCAAGGCCTTTTACACATATGTTAGAAATATGAGAATGACTAGAGCGAGGGTAGGTCCGATCAAGAACAGTAGCGGGAGATTGTGTATCGAGTCTGAAGAGATAGGAGAGGTCTTGAACAAGTATTCTTCTTCAGTATTTACAAACGAGAGGGGCCATATTGTTGGAGAGGACAGTGTGAAACAGACTGGTAAGCTCGAGGAGATACTTGTTAGGAAGGAAGATGTGTTGGGCGTTTTGAAAAACGTGGGGATAGACAAGTCCCCCGGGCCTGACGGGATATATCCAAGGATTCTATGGGAAGCAAGAAATGAAATTGCAGAGCCGTTGGCAATGATCTTTTCGTCCTCGCTGTCAACAGGGGTGGTACCAGAGGATTGGAGAGTGGCGAATGTCGTGCCCCTGTTCAAAAAAGGGAATAGGGATAACCCTGGGAACGACAGGCCAGTTAGTCTTACTTCGGTAGTAGGCAAAGTAATGGAAAGGGTACTGATGGATAGGATTTCTAAGCATCTGGAAAGTCACTGCTTGATTAGGGATAGTCAGCACGGATTTTTGAGGGGTAGGTCTTGCCTTACAAGTCTTATTGACTTCTTTGAGGAGGTGACCAAGCATGTGGGATGACGGTAAAGCAGTAGATGTAGTGTACATGGATTTTAGTAAGGCATTTGATAAGGTTCTCCATGGTAGGCTTATGCAGAAAGGAAGGAGGCATGGGATAGTGGGAAATTTGGCCAGTTGGATAATGCACTGGCTAACCGATAGAAGACAGAGAGTGGTGATGGATGGCAAATATTCAGCCTGGAGCCCAGTTACCAGTGGCGTACCGCAGGGATCAGTTCTGGGTCCTCTGCTGTTTGTGATTTTCATTAACAACTTGGATGAGGGAGTTGAAGGGTGGGTCAGTAAATTTGCAGATGATACGAAGATTGGTGGAGATGTGGATAGTGAGGAGGGCTGTTGTCGGCTTCAAAGAGACATAGATAGGATGCAGAGCTGGGCTGAGAAGTGGCAGATGGAGTTTAACCCTGACAAGTGTGAGGTTGTCCATTTTGGAAGGACAAATATGAATGCGGAATACAGGGTTAACGGTAGCGGTCTTGGCAATGTAGAGGAGCAGAGAGATCTTGGGGTCTATGTTCATAGATCTTTGAACGTTGCCACTCAAGCGGATAGAGCTGTGAATAAGGCCTATGGTGTGCTAGCGTTCATTAGCAGAGGGATCGAATTTAAGAGCCGTGAGGTGATGATGCAGCTGTACAAAACCTTGATCAGGCCACATTTGGAGTACTGTGTACAGCTCTGGTTACCTCATTTTAGGAAGGATGTGGAAGCTTTGGAAAAGGTGCAAAGGAGATTTACCAGGATGTTGCCTGGAATGGAGAGTAGGTCTTACGAGGAAAGGTTGAGGGTGCTAGGCCTTTTCTCATTAGAACGGAGAAAGATGAGGGGCGACTTGATAGAGGTTTATAAGATCATCAGGGGAATAGATAGAGTAGACAGTCAGAGACTTTTCCCCCGGGTGGAACAAATCATTACAAGGGGACATAAATTTAAGGTAAATGGTGGAAGATATAGGGGGGGGATGCCAGAGGTAGGTTCTTTACCCAGAGAGTAGTGGGGGCATGGAATGCGCTTCCTGTGGAAGTAGTTGAGTCGGAAACGTTAGGGACCTTCAAGCGGCTATTGGATAGGTACATGGATTAGGGTAGAATAATGGAGTGTAGGTTAATTTCTTCTTAAGGGCAGCACGGTAGCATTGTGGATAGCACAATTGCTTCACAGCTCCAGGGTCCCAAGTTCGATTTCGACTTGGGTCACTGTCTGTGTGGAGTCTGCACATCCTCCCCGTGTGTGCGTGGGTTTCCTCCGGGTACTCCGGTTTCCTCCCACAGTCCAAAGATGTGCAGGTTGGGTGGATTAGTCATGATAAATTGCCCTTAGTGTCCAAAATTCTATGATTAGCCTTGGATAAAAGTTCGGCACAACATCATGGGCCGAAGGGCCTGTTCTGTGCTGTATTTCTCTATTTCTATCGATATCCACTTGTAGAATCACTATATCATCATCACAAATTGTCCTTCTACCTATTTCAATATCATCAGCGAATTCGGAAACTTTACATTCTGTTCCTTCCTTCTGGTCATCAATGTAAATAGTGAACAATTGCGGGCCAAGAACTGATCCCGCGGTACTCCACTAGTTACAACTTTCCACTCTGAAAAGGACTCATTTATTCCAACTCTCGGTTTGAAATGTGACAGCCAGTTTTCAATCCATGCTAACATACTTCCTCCAATTCCATGGGCTTTACTTTATACACCAGCTTCTTATCCAGCACCTTGTCAAATGCATTTTGGAAATCTAAATACATTACATCTGCCTCTGTTTCCTCTGTCGACTTTCCCTGTTGGATCCTCAAAGAATTCTGGGAAATTTGTCAAACATAATTTGCCTTTCATAAAAGCATGTTGACTGGTTTGATTATATTCAACTTTCCTAAATGATTAGCTATTTCATCTTAATTATTGATTCCCGTGCCTTGCCAATAATGTGATGATTGGAAGATATTAGAAAAGTTGGAATATAAATTTATGGGTTAAAAACCTGGGGTTAGAATGTGTTTGTTTAAAAAGGACTTTTTGTTTGCTTTCAGGAAACTGCAGGTGAAATTGATAAGGAATGTGTCTATGAGCTTGGGCTAAAGCATAATGGTTTGCTTGGGGAAATCCCTGGGGAATTAATGTGCCTGCAGAAATCATTTATTTTTTATGCTTGGAGAGATGAGGGAATTGCTGGGTGGAGCTCAGAGAGGCAGTAAATTTAGAGAAGCTTTGAGAGAAAGAGGAGCTGAGTTCTGATCTGCCTGACTCCGAGTCGACAATTCTTTCCAAGTAGGATAGTTAAAAAAAGAGGAATAATATTTTAAAACAGAGCAGTCTTGTCTGAAGACAAGAGGCTGAAAACACCTAGCTGAAGCAGCTAATTGAAGAAATTCAGTCTGAAGGCATTCCAACTGGAGCCAAATCTGACTTATAAAGCAAGTATTACCCATAAGACATAGGAGAAGAAATAGGCCACTCGGCCCATCGAATCTGCTCCGCCATTCAATCATGGCTGATATTTTTCTCATCCCCATTCTCCTGCCTTCTCCCCATAACACCTGATCCCCTTATTAATCAAGAACCTATCTATCTCTGTCTTAATGTCACTCAGTGATTTGGCCTCCACAGCCTTCTGCGGCAAAGAATTCCACAGATTCACCACCCTCTGGCTGAAGAAATTCCTCCTCATCTCCGTTTTAAAGGATCGCCCCTTTAGTCTGAGGTTGTGTCCTCTGCTTCTTCTTTTTCCTACAAGTGGAAACATTCTCTCCACGTCCACTCGATCCAGGCTTTGCAATATCCTATAAGTTTCAATAAGGTCCTCCCTCATCCTTCTAAACTCTTAACGCATACAGACCCAGAGTCCTCAACCGTTCCTCATATGACATTGCTCTATGCCCTACTAATTGTAAGCTGGTTAAGGGCTGTATGTTTCTTTCTTGTTGTTTAATGGGAAATTGTGCAGTTGTGTCAAGGGGTAATTGTGAACTGTTTGTTACAAAGAGTCATTCAGACTCAAAACCTTAGCTCCCTTCTCTCTTCACAAATGCTGTCAGACCTGCTGAGATTGTCCAGCATTTCCTGTTTTTGTTTCAGATTCCAGCATCTGCAGTAAGGACAGTTATTCAGACATCCTGCAGGACACAACTTGGATCGCATTCAATACATAAATTATAACAGAACACAGAAGTCAACATCTCTTCTACATGAACTGAAGCTTTGATTACACAAAGTACATTACCACAAAGGGCATTTTGAAGAGCAAGAAGTACAAATTCAATTCAAGCTATTTTACACATCAACATGGCATTGTAATGTTAGATCCTTGGCACTTACCTTCTGCACCAGCATCAGCGATTTTTTGCTTCACCAGAATGGCGGTCTCTGGCCAGACAATGTCCGTTACACTTTTGAGTTCTTCCTTAAACAGAAAATAGATACTATAAAAGTACATTTTTTCCAGGAAATGTGGCACTCCAGCTAAAAAGCACGTAGTTCAAATAGTTGAAAAGTCATCAACAAGAGATGGTGGAAGGTGTTGTTGACACCATGTTGCACTTACACAATAATAACATATTCACCAATGCTCAGTTTGGGTTCTACCAGAGTCACTTGGCTCCAAGTTTCATTACAGCGCAGCTCCAATCAGGGTCAAAAGAGTTGAACTCAAGGGACAGAATTTTACGTCGCCCCAACATGGATTGGGGAAGATGGCACGCTGTAAAATTGAATGGCTGGGGTTCCCCCTGAGAATCCGCCCACCCAAACCCAGACATTGGGCACGATTTAACGAAATGGGAACAGAGTCCCATAGTGAGCGCGTTTAAGACCATAAGACATAGCAGCAGAATTAGGCTGCTCGGCCCATCTAGTCTGCTCCACCATTCAATCACGGCTGATATTTTTCTCACCCCCATTCTCCTGCCTTCTCCCCATAACCCCTGATCCCGTTATTAATTAAGTTTGCAGTGCCGCGAAACGCAACACTATTAAATGTTAGATAGGGGGCCTCAGCAGGGAATGGAAGCCGGGGCTGCACTTGGCCCTGTTTTGTGCACTGAGGAGCTACACGGCCGGAAGTCCTCAGAGTACCGAGAGATGGGGACACCGCTTTTAAAGGGCATTCCGATCTCTGGAGGCCCCGGAGAAAACATCGACCTATCCCTCCCAAGTTCCCGCGCACTGTGGGAGGGCTCCCCCCCCCCCCCCCCCCCCCCCCCCCCGTATTCCCCCAACACCTGCGCAGGGCATCCCTGGCCTGATTGCCACTATGCGAAAAATGCCAGCTTGGCACCTTGACAGTGCCAACCTGCCAAACTGGCAGTGTCACCTGGGAACCTTGGCAGTGCCAGGATACCATCTTTCCCCAAGGACATGCACGCCTCGGGTACCTCAGGAATCTGCACATTAAAGTGAGACGAGCTGTCTCGCTCGAATATGCAGATTTGCCAAAAGGTGGCCCCGGCCACAATGGTTAGGATTTACATCGCAACGTCTCGCAAGTTTGCGTTAGATCTCTAGAGGCCTTCGGAGCCGGGTAGATCCCGGGAACCAGGTACATCCTGGAAGCGGGGTAGATCCCGGGAGCCAGGTAGGTCCCGGGAGCCAGGTAGGTCCCGGGAGCGGGGTCTCCTGGCTTTTATTGGCTATGCTGCACCGCGGCGAGCTGTTTTTTGGGCGCAGCGTGGCCATTAAATCGTGACCATAATTTCACCTTTGGGCGGGCAGGGCCTCAGTGGAAAACCTGCCCATTCACCTATTAAAACCTTTAAATGACCACTTAGTGGCCACTTCAGGCCCTCATATCACCCAGTCTCAATTTGAAGGCTGGCCGGAGTGAATGTGGGTATGGTGGGAAAATGACAGTTACACCTTTCCCCATTTTCAGCAGAAAGGGGGAATGGCCTCACTCTAAGGGCCCCCTCAGAGTTGGGGTGCCCTCCCACCCTGGACTTTGGAGCTCTGGGACCCACTTCCCTTTTGGCCTGATGCCACCTCTGCCCCACACCAGGCTTCCCCTTCCCTCCCGCTCAGGACTTAGTCTGAGGCACAGAGGTTGCAGTACCACTTCTGGTCAATCAGATTGGCCAACACCTCGCAAAAGCTGAACTCCCTTCCAAGGGCGGATGGAAGTCCCGCCCATTGCCACTCAATAATCAAATCAGCGTTAAATGGCAGTGGGAGTTCGAGGGTTGGTGGCTGCACATTAGGTGCTGAATCTCAGGATGTTAAGCACCAATCGCTCACCATTCCCCATTGTAGGCTTGTGCAGAAAGAAAGGAGGCATGGGATAGTGGGAAATTTGGCCAGTTGGATAACAAACTGGCTAACAGATAGAAGACAGAGAGTGGTGGTGGATGGCAAATATTCAACCTGGAAACCAGTTATCAGTGGCGTACAGCAGGGATCAGTTCTGGGTCCTCTGCTGTTTGTGATTTTCATTAACGACTTGGATGAGGGAGTTGAAGGGTGGGTCAGTAAATTTGCAGATGATACGAAGATTGGTGGAGTTGTGGATAGTGAGGAGGGCTGTTGTCGGCTTCAAAGAGACATGGATAGAATGCAGAGCTGGGCTGAGAAGTGGCAGATGGAGTTTAACCCTGACAAGTGTGAGGTTGTCCATTTTGGAAGGACAAATATGAATGCGGAATACAGGGTTAATGGTAGGGTTCTTGGCAATGTGGAGGAGCACAGAGATCTTGGGGTCTATGTTCATAGATCTTTGAAAGTTGCCACTCAAGTGGATAGAGCTGTGAAGAAGGCCTATGGTGTGCTAGCGTTCATTAGCAGAGGGATTGAATTTAAGAGCCGTGAGGTGATGATGCAGCTGTACAAAACCTTGGTCAGGCCACATTTGGAGTACTGTGTGCAGTTCTGGTCACCTCAAAAATTGTCCAAAATTCTTTGATTAACCTAGGACAAAAGTTCGGCGCAACATCGTGGGCCGAAGGGCCTGTTCTGTGCTGTATTTCTCTATTCTTAAAATTCTACCCAAGAAGTGAGGTGAAAGTGACTGTAAAATGCTGCCTTGATGTCAAAAGCAGAGTGAGGCCTCAAGGAGCCCTCACAAAATTTGAGGTCAATGGGAATAAGGGAGAAAACTTTCAACTGTTCGGAGTTATATGCAGCACAAAGGGAGATGGTTGTGGTTATTGGAACCTAATCACCTTAGCCCAGGACATTGCTGCAGGTGTTCTACAAGGTAGGGTTGTATCTCCAGCTCCTTCATCAATGACCTTCTCTCCATGATAAGGCTAAAATTGGAGATGTTCACTGATTATTGCACAGTGTTTAGTACTATTTTGGACACCACAGAAGCACTCCATATTCTTATTAGGCAAGAGCTGAACAACATTCAAACTTGAGTTGATAAGTGACAAGTAACAATCACAATACAAGTGCCATTTAATGACCATCTCCCCGTGACATTCAATGACATTATCATTGCTGAATCCTCCACCATCAACACTTTTCAAATGTCAGTTGAAAGGAATTCAAGACCGGCATGTTCCTGTGAGGAACAAGGATAAATATGGCAAATTTCAGGAACCTTGGATAAGGAGAGATATTGTAGGCCTCGTCAAAAAGAAAAAGGAGGCATTTGTCAGGGCTAGAAGGCTGGGAACAGACAAAGCCTGTGTGGAATATAAGGAAAGTAGGAAGGAACTTAAGCAAGAAGTCAGGAAGACTAAAAGGTGTCACAAAAACTCATTGGCAAATAATGTTAAGGAAAATCCCAAGGCTTTTTACACGTACATAAAAAGCAAGAGGGTAGTCAGGAAAAGGGTTGGCCCACTGAAGGGAATCTATGTGTGGAGCCTGAGGAAATGGGTGAGGTACTAAATGAATACTTTACATCAGTATTCACCAAAGAGAAGGAATTGGTGGATGTTGAGTCTGGAGAAGGGTGTGAATATAGCCTGGGTCACATTGAGATCCAAAAAGACGAGGTGTTGGGCGTCTTGAAAAATATTAAGGCGGATAAGTCCCCAGGACCTGATGGGATCTTCCCCAGAATACTGAAGGAGGCAAGAGAGGAAATTGCTGAGGCCTTGACAGAAATCTTTGGATCCTCACTGTCTTCAGGTGATGTCCAGGAGGACTGAAGAATAGCCAATGTTGTTCCTTTGTTCAAGAAGGGTAGCAAGGATAATCCAGGGAACTACAGGCCGGTGAGCCTGTAGGGAAATTATTCGAGAGAATTCTTTGACAGGATCTTATTCCCATTTGGAAGAACGTGGTCGTATTAGCGAGAGGCAGCACGGTTTTGTGAAGGGGAGGTCATGTCTCACTAACTTGATAAAGTTTTTCGAAGTGGTCACAAAGATGATTGATGCAGGTAGGGCAGTGGATGTTGTCTATATGGACTTCAGTAAGGCCTTTGACAAGGTCCCTCATGGCAGACTGGTACAAAAGGTGAAGTCACACGGGATCAGAGGTGAGCTGGCAAGATGGACACAGAACTGGTTAGGTTATAGAAGGCAGAGAATAGCAATGGAAGGGTGCCTTTCTGATTGGAGATCTGTGATTAGTGGTGTTCCACAGCGATCAATGCTGGGATCTTTGCTGTTCATAGTATATATAAATGATTTGGAGGAAAATGTAACTAGTCTGATTAGTAAGTATGCAGACGACACAAAGGTTGGTGGAATCACTTCCGGTGGCGGCAATGCACAGCTGAGCCGCACGTTCGGCGGCTCCCGAGATAAACTGACTTCTGGGCTTTTTTAAAGGCCCCCAACGGAGCTGAAGAGGCAAACCCCGACGGGGGAAGAGGCCAGGAGTCGCCCCAGTGGTCCCATGGTCCGGACCAGGAGCGGGGCAGGGAGAGAAACGACGGAAGAAACACCCAAAAAAAAAAATCGGGACCCGAAAAACAAAATGGCGGCCGGAGAAAGTTTCGAGGAGCTGAAGAAGTGGGTCCAGGAACAGCAGGCAACTCTGCTGCGCTGCTTCCAGGGGCTGAAGGTGGAGCTGCTGGAGTCCATCAAGGTAACCAACAGGGAACTGATGGAGACCCAGACAGCCCAGGGGGCTGCGATCCGGGAGCTGCAGCAGCAGGCCGCCGAGAGGGAGGACGAGGTCGCGGCCGTGGTCGGGAAGGTGGAGATGCACGAGGCGCTCCATAAAAGATGGCAGGAGCGGTTCGAGGAGCTGGATAACTGGTCGAGGAGAAAGAATTTACGGATCCTGGGCCTCACGGAGGGGCTGGAGGGGTCGGACCTAGCGGCCTATGTGGTGATGATGCTGAACTCGCTGATGGGGGCTGGGTCCTTCCAGGGGCCCTTGGAGTTGGAGGGGGCCCACAGAATTCTGGCTAGGAGGCCCAAGCCGAACGAGCCGCCGCGGGCGGTATTGGTGCAGTTCCACCGGTTCGTGGATCGTGAGTGTGTGCTCCGGTGGGCTAAGAAGGAGCGGAGCAGCAAATGGGAGAACACGGAGGTGCGGATCTTCCAGGACTGGAGTGCGGAAGTGGCGAGGCGGAGGGCCAGGTTTAACCGGACGAAGGCGGTGCTACACAGACGGAAGGTGAAGTTTGGAATGCTGCAGCCGGCGCGTCTGTGGGTCACCTACAAGGATCGACACCACTACTTTGAGTCCCCGGAGGAGGCGTGGGCCTTCGTGCAAGCCGCGAAGCTGGACTCAAACTGAGGGTCCTCCGGATAGGGGATGCTGTATAATACTGTAGTTATTTATACTGTATTGGTATTGGCGGGGTTTAGGGTAAGAGGTGGGGTGGCCTTAGGGTGGGTGGGGTGATGTCGTACGGGTGTTTTTTGTATGGGTTTTCAAGCAGGGGTTGGGTGGATGGGTTCGGACTGAGGGGTAAACGGGGTGTTCAGGGAGCTGGTGGGGTGGACTGACAAGGGGAGTGGCCCTGGAGGAGGCGGGGCCGGCAGGGCAAAAGCGCGGGCTTTCTGCGGGGTTCCCGCGCTGGGAGAGGGAGGGGGGCGGGTTTCATTTTCCCGCGCAGGAGCGGGTGAGGGTGGACGTGTTGACGGGCACAATGGAGGAGGGGCAGTCCCACGTTGGGAGGAGCCGAAAGTAGGGCGGGAGCCGCCGGGGTCAGTAGAAGATAGCTGGATCACGGGAGTGCTGTAGAGGGGGAGGCGCGGCTAGGAGGGGTCCTAGCCTGGGGGGGGGGGGGGGGGGGGGGGGGGGGGGGTCGACCGGGTTGCTGCTGAAACGGTCAGGCAGGAGCTGGAAGACGCAGGGGGTGCTGGAGGGGGGGAGTTGCCGCCGTGGGAAACTGGCAGAGCGTGGGACGCTGGCCAGAGGTGGGCAAGGGATGGGGTATGGCTAATCGGCAGGGGAAGGGGGCAGGGAGCCCTCGGATCCGGCTGATAACCTGGAATGTGAGGGGGCTGAATGGGCCGGTCAAATGGGCCCGAGTAGTTGCGCACCTGAAGGGACTGAAGGCGGAGGTGGCCATGCTCCAGGAGACACACCTGAGAGTGGTGGACCAGGTCCGGCTGAGGAAGGGGTGGGTGGGCCAAGTGTTCCACTCAGGGCTGGATGAGAAGAGCAAGGGGGTGGCGATCCTGGTGGGGAAGAAGGTGTCATTTGAAGCGTTGAAGGTGGTGGCTGACAGTGGCGGGCGGTACGTGATGGTGAGTGGCAAGCTGCAGGGGGAGCGGGTGGTGTTAGTGAATGTCTATGCCCCAAATTGGGACGATGCGGGGTTCATGCGTATGTTGGGCCGCATTCCTGATCATGGGGGGAGACTTTAACACAGTACTGGATCCCCCATTGGATCAATCCAAGTCCCGGACGGATAGGAGGTCGGCGGCGGCTAAGGTGTTGAGGGTATTTATGGACCAGATGGGGGGGGGTGGACCCTTGGAGGTTTGCGAGGCCAAGGGCCAGGGAATACTCGTTTTTCTCCCACGTACATAAGGCCTACTCGAGGATTGATTTTTTTTGTCCTGAGCAGGGGGCTGGTGTCGAGGGTGGAGGATGTGGAATACTCCGCCATTGCCATTTCAGATCATGCCCCGCACTGGATGGACCTCGGGCTGGGGGAAGAGAGGGACCAACGTCCGCTCTGGCGCATGGAGGTGGGGCTGCTGGCAGGTGAGGAGGTGGCCGGGAGGGTCCGGGGGTGTATCGAGAGATACCTCGAGGCCAATGATAACGGGGAGGTCCGGGTGGGGACGGTCTGGGAGGCATTGAAGGCGGTGATGAGGGGGGAATTGATCTCCATCCGAACCCATAGGGAGAGGGGGGAGCAGAAGGAAAGGGAAAGACTGATAGGGGAGATGGTGCAGGTGGATAGGAGATATGCGGAGGCCCCAGAGGAGGGATTGCTGGGGGAGAGGCGTAGCCTTCAGGCCAGATTTGACCTACTGACGACCAGAAAGGCGGAAGCCCAGTGGAGGAAAGTACAGGGGGCGGTGTATGAACTCGGGGAGAAGGCGAGCAGGATGCTGGCGCACCAGCTCTGGAAGCGAGACGCGGCCAGGGAGATTGGGGAGTGATGGATAGAGCTGGGAAGGTGGTGCAGAGGGGGGTAGATGTCAATGGGGTCTTCAGGGACTTCTATGGGGAACTGTACCGGTCTGAGCCCCCGGTGGAGGAGGGTGGAATGGGGCGCTTCCTGGACAGGTTGCTTTTCCCGAGGGTGGAAGAGGAGCAGGTGGAGGGACTGGGGGCGCCGATCGAGCTGGAGGAGGTGGTCAAGGGGATAGGGAGCATGCAGTCGGGGAAGGCGCCGGGGCCGGACGGGTTCCCGGCTGAATTCTATAAAAAGTATTTGGACCTGCTGGGCCCTCTGTTGGTCTGGACCTTTAACGAGGCAAGGGAGGGGGGGGGGCTCTGCCCCCAACTATGTCACGGGCGCTGATTTTCTTGATCCTGAAGCGGGACAAGGACTCTCTGCAGTGTGGATCATATAGGCCGATTTCGCTGCTGAACGCCGATGCTAAGCTGCTGGCAAAGATCCTGGCCACTAGAATAGAGGATTGTGTGCCTGGGGTCATACATGAGGACCAGACGGGGTTTGTGAAGGGAAGGCAGCTGAACACAAACGTGCGAAGGCTTCTCAATGTCATTATGATGCCGGCTGTGGAAGGGGAGGCAGAGATAGTGGTGGCGTTAGACGCGGAGAAGGCCTTCGATAGGGTTGAGTGGGAGTACTTGTGGGAGGTGTTGGAGAGGTTTGGGTTTGGGGAGGGGTTTATCCGGTGGGTGAGGCTGCTCTACGAGGCCCGATGGCGAGTGTAGCCACGAATAGGAGGAGGTCGGAGTACTTTCGGCTGCATCGGGGGACGAGACAGGGATGCCCCCTGTCCCCCTTGCTCTTCGCATTGGCGATTGAGCCCCTGGCCATGGCACTGCGGGAGTCAGGGAACTGGAGGGGCCTGGTGCGGGGGGGGGGGGGGGGGGGGGGGGGGGAGGGAGGAGCATCGAGTGTCGCTGTACACGGACGACCTGTTGCTGTATGTGGCGGACCCGGTGGGGGGGATGCCGGAGGTGATGAGGATTCTGAGGGAATTCGGGGGCTTCTCGGGGTACAAGCTGAACCTGGGCAAGAGTGAGGTGTTTGTGGTGCATCCGGGGGATCAAGAGGAGGGGATTGGTAAGCTCCCATTGAAGCAGGCAGGGAAGAGTTTCAGGTACCTAGGGGTCCAGGTGGCGGGGAGCTGGGGGGCCCTGCACAGGCTCAACCTCACAAAATTGGTGGAGCAGATGGAGGAGGAGTTTAAGAGATGGGATATGTTACCGCTGTCACTGGCGGGGAGGGTGCAGTCCGTCAAGATGACGGTGCTCCCGAGGTTTTTGTTCCTGTTCCAGTGCCTCCCCATCCTTATCCCGAAGGCCTTTTTCAGGAGGGTCAACAGCAGTATCACGGGATTTGTGTGGGCGCATGGGACTCCGAGGGTTCGAAGAGTGTTCCTGGAACGAGGCAGGGATATGGGGGGGGCTGGCGTTGCCCAACCTCTGTAGGTACTACTGGGCGGCCAACGCAGCGATGGTGCGTAAGTGGGTAATGGACGAGGAGGGGGCAGCGTGGAAGAGGGTGGAGGCGGCGTCTTGTGTGGGCACGAGCCTGGAAACGCTAGTAACGGCGCCGCTGCCGCTCCCTCCAACGAGGTATACCACGAGCCCGGTGGTGGCGGTTACCCTCAAAATTTGGGGGCAATGGAGACGGCACAGGGGAGAAATGGGGGGCTCGATGGAGGCCCCGATACGGGGGAACCATCGGTTCGTCTCAGGGAGCATTGATGGCGGATTTCTGGGCTGGCACAGGGTAGGGGTTAGGAGGTTGAGGGACCTGTTTGTGGAGGGGAGGTTCGCGAGCTTGGGGGAGTTAGAGGGGAAGTTTGGGCTCCCCCCGGGGAACATGTTTAGGTACATCCAGGTGAGGGCGTTTGCCAGGCAGCAGGTGGAGGGGTTCCCCTTGCTGCCCCCACGAGGGGTGCGGGATAGGGTGCTCTCGGGGGTGTGGGTCGGAGGAGGGAGGATCTTGGACATATAACGGGTAATGCAGGAGGTAGACGAGGCCTCGGTGGAGGAACTGAAGGGGAAATGGGAAGAGGAGCTGGGGGAGGAGATTGAGGAGGGGACGTGGGCGGATGCCCTGGAGAGAGTGAATTCTTCCTCTTCCTGTGCGAGGCTTAGCCTCATACAGTTCAAAGTGCTGCATAGGGCCCACATGACTGGTTCGAGGATGAGTAGGTTTTCGGGGGAGAGGACAGATGTGCTAGGTGCTCGGGGAGCCCAGCGAACCACGCCTATATGTTTTAGGCGTGCCCAGCGTTGGGGGAGTTTTGGAAGGGGGTAGCAAAGACGGTGTCGAGGGTGGTGGGATACAGGGTCGAGCCAGGCTGGGGACTCGCAATTTTTGGGGTTGCAGTGGAGCCGGTGTTCTGGCCTTTGCGTCCCTAGTAGCCCGGCGGAGGATCTTGCTCCAATGGAAGGATGCGAGGCCCCCAAGCGTGGAAGCCTGGATCTCTGATATGGCGGGGTTCATTAAATTGGAGAGGGTGAAATTTGCCCTGAGGGGATCAGTACAAGGGTTTTTCAGGCGGTGGCAGCCTTTTCTGGACTTCCTGGCGGAACGGTAGGGAAATAGGCCGATAGCAGCAGCAACCCGGGGTAGGGGGTGGGGGGGGGGGGGGGGGGGGGGGCACGTAAGGATTGGGGGGAGGGAGAACTGTGCACATGGGTTGGTGGAGGGTCTATCTCTCTCTCTTTTTTTTTCTCTTGTGTTTTTCTCTTCTTTCTTTTTCTTTGTTTTTGTTCTTTCTTTTTGTTTGAAGTTGCTCTCGAAGCTGGGGGGGGGGGGGGGGTACTGTTCATGGGGTGTTACCGCGGTTTTTTGTTAATAGAGTTAAGAAGTTTATATTTTGTATTTTGTAAAAATTTCAATAAAATTATTATTTTTTTTAAATAGGTTGGTGGAATCGCGGATAGTGATGAGGACTGTCAGAGGATACAGCAGGATTTAGATCGTTTGGCGACTTGGGCGGCGAGATGGCAGATGGAGTTTAATCCGGACAAATGTGAGGTAATGTATTTTGGAAGGTCTAATGCAGGTAGGGAATTTACAGTGAATGGTAGAACCCTCAAGAGTATTGACAGTCAGAAATTTTGGTGTACAGGTCCACAGGTCACTGAAAGGGGCAACACAGGTGGAGAAGGTAGTCAAGAAGGCATACAGCATGCTTGCCTTCATTGGCCGGGGCATTGAGTATAAGAATTGGCAAGTCATGTTGCAGCTGTATAGAACCTTAGTTAGGCCACACTTGGAGTATAGAGTTCAATTCTGGTCGCCACACTACCAGAAGGATGTGGAGGCTTTTGAGAGGGTGCAGAAGAGATTTACCAGGATGTTGCCTAGTATGGAGGGCATTAGCTATGAGAGAGGTTGAATAAACTCGGTTTGTTCTCACTGGAACGACTGGGGTTGAGGGGCGACCTGATAGAGGTCTACAAAATTATGAAGGGCATAGACAGAGTGGATAGTCAGAGGCTTTTTCCCAGGGTAGAGGGGTCAATTACTCGGGGCCATAGGTTTAAGGTGTGAGGGGCAAGGTTTAGAGGAGATGTACGAGGCAACTTTTTTTACACAGAGGGTAGTGGGTGCCTGGAACTTGCTGCTGGAGGAGGTGGTGGAAGTAGGGACAATAATGACATTTAAGGGGCATCTTGACAAATACATGAATAGGATGGGAATAGAGGGATACGGATCCTGGTAGTGCAGAAGATTTTAGTTTAGGTGGGCAGCATGGTCGGCACAGGCTTGGAAGGGCCGAAGGGCCTGTTCCTGTGCTGTAATTTTGTTTGTTCTTTATTCTTTGGGGGACAAAGGCTATTTTTTAAGGATACGGCTGATGGCAGACTTGAGGGAGAGGGGTCAGTACCTGAAGAGAGAGAGAACTGTTAGTGGTATGAGAAACTGACCATTTATGTTCCAAAGTGTTTCACAACCACAATATTTGCCAAGTTGCAAATCTAAATATTTAATCATCAATATTTAGTGACTCAAGGGTGGCACGGTGCCGCAGTGGTTAGCACTGCTGCTTATGGCGCTAAGAGCCTGGGTTCGATCTTGGCCCTAGGCCACTGTCCATGTGGAGTTTGCACATTCTCCCCATGTCTGCGTGAGTCTCACCCCCACAATGATGTGCAGGGTAGGTGAATTGGTAGGTAAACTGCCCCTTAATTGGAAAAAAGTAATTGGGTACTCTAAATTTTAAAATAAATAAATAAATATTTAGTGATTCCGTACAGTATTATTAATGTTGGAAAAGATGCTTCAAATTTCACAAAAATAAAACACCTTGATGTTTAAAGTGCCGAATTTGCATATATGATAGCAACAAAGAATAGAAAGTATAAAGAAATTAAGACTTTTGCATGAAAATCAGAGTCTCAAAACAATGGTCTCTTGAGCCAATGTTAACATAACATTCAATCCTCTGCCTCCATTCTGACAGGAGTTATGCTACCCTAACCCGAGCAGAATTATTCAGCACTATATTCTTCAGACTGATCTAATAATAAGAAAGTGGTAAAGCAGTATAAACTGAAAATAAACACCAAATACACTTTGAAAATTCCACATCATGTACTTACGATATCTCCAAAAACTCTCTTTCCCAAAGCATTTCGATCAACTGTTCCATCTTTGAGTAAAATATCTACAATAAAAAACACCATGAGAATAGTAATTATAACATAACTGCAGAGTCGCTGTTTATTCAACAAGCAAAGGAAAGTTAATAAGTGGAACCTCACCAAATTGCCACTTAATTAGCAGTATATTACACCTGAATATCTAAATTGGGGTTGCAGTTATTAAGATCCCGGATCAGACCCCAACAGTCGCTAGGATACTGGACAGAAACCCCAATATTTCATTTAATTTGTAAGACTGTGAGGAAAGGATACCTCACTGCAGGAGTGACTCCCACACAAATAGGGATATGTTGTATTTAACAAGAGGGGGGGACCCTCAAGGGGCCCATCGCGGGGTGACCTCACTTGGGAGGTGTGGGGTAGTGTACATATGTGTTGGGAGTGACATTGTCCATGGTTTGGAGGTATGGGGGACCCACAAGCTCACTTAGAGATTGGGGCACCCTTTCAAAATGGCGGCCCAAAACGTTATTACTTTAATAATTAACTTTAATATCAAGCGAGAGCACAACGCGGCCGGAGAATCCCGGGAAAGCCCTCCAGCGAGCCTCCCGACAGGCTCCATGGCGCGCAAGACCCTCCGAAGTCCCACAAGACGTCAGTCGGAACTCTGTCCCAAATGGGAGCGACCTAACGACTCTCCTGGACATAGGTACTAAATCTACATACGACCTACTCACGCGGGACCAACCGGCCTCCCCAGGGAAGCTGTAGCTGGGCGCCGATAAGTGCTGGTCCATCGGAGACCCCTGGGTGGTCAGGGTAAGTGCAGGGTGACTCCCTGGCCCTCCCCTGTAACGCAGGCATCTAGGCACTGCCAAGGTGCCCAGATGGCACTGCCAAGCCAGCTGGAGCACTGCCTGGGTCCTGTGCAAGGGTGCCTGAGTGCCAGGGTGGCACTGCCAAGGGCCAGGGGTGAGGGGGGCCATGCCCATAAAATGAGGGTGGAGGGGGGTTTGAAGGGCGGGGTGTGCAGGGCAGGTAAGTAGGGGCTTCTGGGAGATTGGAGAGGTGATGGATGGGGGGTCCTGGAAGGGAGGGGGTACTCTAAGGGGGCTTGGAGGTTGCTGAAGAGGGGGGACCCTCAAGGGCCCTATCGCGGGGTGACCTCACTTGGGAGGTGTGGGGTAGTGTACATATGTGTTGGGAGTGACATTGTCCATGGTTTGGAGGTATGGGGGACCCACAAGCTCACTTAGAGATTGGGGCACCCTTTCAAAATGGTGGCCCAAAACTCGCCAGGGCCCAAAAGTGACTAAATGTCATTGAATAGCGGGGGGAAACTCCCGGAAACACCCGCCACAAATTAACTTGAGATTTTTTGGGAGCATCGCGACAAATGTCTCTAATTATCTACTACCCAGGGAACCCTCTGTATATAAACAAAATTCTATTAGCCCAACTTTTACAATGCTTTTATTGCACCAGTCTCTAAAAAGCCTGTTGCCTTTCAAACCAGGATTTTAAAAAGCATGACTACAGCAGTCACACACACAGTAACCCAGGCTTTTAGCCCTTACTGCACCAATACAGACAGTACAATATATCGGAAATTCCTACATTCATCAAAGTTTAGCTTAAATGGTAGAGCTAAATGATACCAACGTGGTATTTCAGAAATCTGGGATTGAATTTAATTCTCAGCTCCCTATAAAGAGCTGCTAAAGACCCTCAAATGAGGGGCATGAAAGCGCAGCAAGTTAGAAAACAGAACATTGGAAGCTTTTCTCACATATCCTTAATGACTTGGATGAGGGAGTTGAAGGGTGGGTCAGTAAATTTGGAGACGATACGAAGATTGGTGGAGTTGTGGATAGTGAGGAGGGCTGTTGTTGGCTGCAAAGAGACATAGATAGGATGCAGAGCTGGGCTGAGGAGTGGCAGATGGAGTTTAACCCTGAAAAGTGTGAGGTTGTCCATTTTGGAAGGACAAATATGAATGCGGAATACAGGGTTAACGGTAGGGTTCTTGGCAATGTGGAGGAGCAGAGAGATCTTGGGGTCTATGTTCATAGATCTTTGAAAGTTGCCACTCAAGTGGATAGAGCTGTGAAGAATGCCTCTGGTGTGCTAGCGTTTATTCGTAGAGGGATTGAATTTAAGAGCCGTGAGGTGATGATGCAGCTGTACAAAACCTTGGTCAGGCCACATTTGGAGTACTGTGTGCATTTCTGGTCACCTCATTTTAGGAAGGATGTGGAAGCTTTGGAAAAGGTGCAAAGGAGATTTACCAGGATGTTGCCCGAAATGGTGAGTAGGTCTTACGAGGAAAGGTTGAGGGTGCTAGGCCTTTTCTCATTAGAATGGAGAAGGATGAGGGGCGACTTGATAGAGGTTTATAAGATGATCAGGGGAATAGGTAGAGTAGACAGTCAGAGACCTTCTCCCCACCCCCCCGAGTGGAACAAACCATTACAAGGGGACATTAAGGTGAATGGTGGAAGATATAGGGGGGATGTCAGAGGTAGGTTCTTTACCCAGAGAATAGTGGAGGCATGGAATGCACTGCCTGTGGAAGTAGTTGAGTCGGAAACATTAGGCACCTTCAAGTGGCTATTGGATAGGTACATGGATTACGGTAGAATGATGGCGTGTAGATTAATTTGTTCTTAATCTAGGACAAAAATTCAGCACAACATCATGGGCCTGTTGGTACATAATCTATGTTCCTCTGACCTCAAAACATCCACTTTGCAGAGAGTGCACAAAACAATGAAGCCACTTCCAGCAATATTCACTGCCCTGCATGCAACTGGCAATGCAGCCAAAGCTGTGGCTGGAACCAAAGCTGTGGCTGGAACCAAGGCTGTGGCTGGAACCAAGGCTGTGGCTGGAACCAAGGCTGTGGCTGGAACCAAGGCTGTGGCTGGAATGATTCTTCAATCTGGATGATTCAATTATTCACTGGACAAATTCATTGAGCCACCAGGGAAGGCTTTTTAAAAATAACAGATGCAGAAATAAGTTGCCAATCTTCCAGGAGACTATAACAGTGCAATGTTGTGATTCGTAAATGAAGGTTTTCCTCAAGAGTAAAAGAAAATGCTGAATTCTAAAAATGGTAGAAGGGAAGAAATGAAGCACTTGGATTTAGATTTGTTTATTGTCACGTGTATTGTCACGTGTCCAGTGAAAAGTATTTTTCTGTGAGCTGCACAAACAGATAATTTAGTGCATGAAAAGAAAATACATAGCAGGGCAACACAACGTACACAATATAAATACATAGACCCCGGCATCGGGTGAAGCATACAGGGTGTAGTCTTAATGGGGTCAGTCCATAAGAGGGTTGTTTAGGAGTCTGGTAACAGTGGGGAAGAAGCTGTTTTTAAATCTGTTCGTGCGTGTTCTCAGACTTTTGTATCTCCTGCCCGATGGAAGAAGTTGGAAGAGTGAGTAAGCCGGGTGGGAGGGGTCTTTGATTATGCTGCCCGCTTTCCTCCGGCAGTGGGAGGTGTAGATGGAGTCAATGGATGGGAGGCAGGCTTGTGTGTTGGACTGGGCATTGTTCATGACTCTCTGAAGTTTCTTGCGGTCTTGGGCTGAGCAGTTATCATACCAGGCTGTGATGCAGCCCGATAGGATGCTTTCTATAGTGCATCTATAAAAGTTGGTAAGAGTCAGTGTGGACATGCCGAGTTTCCATAGTTTCCTGAGGAAGTATAGGCGCTGTTGTGCTTTCTTGGTGGTAGCGCGACGAGGGTGGACCAGGACAGATTTTGGTGATGTGCACCCCTAGGAATATGGAGCTGTTAACCATCTCCGCCTCGGCCCCGTTGATGCTGACAGGATGTGTACAGTACTTTGTTTCCTGAAGTCAATGATCAGCTCTTTAGTTTTGCTGACATTGAGGGAGAGATTGTTGTTGTTACACCACTCCACTAGGTTCTCTATCTCCCTCCTATACTCAAGACACATTGTTGTTCGAGATCCGACCCACTATGGTCATGTCGTTAGCAAACTTGTAGATGGACTTGGAATCAAATTTTGCCACGCAGTTGTGTGTGTACAAGAAGTATAGGAGGGGGCTAAGTACGCAGCTCTTGCAGGACCCTGGTATCGAGGACTAACGTAGATGAGGTGTTGTTGTTTATTCTTACTGATTGTGGTCTGTGG